>NC_133618.1:142339154-142504272 GCF_048593235.1 Sminthopsis crassicaudata | reverse complement strand
CCCTCCCCCCTCTCTCTTTCTCTCTCTCTCTCTTCTCTGTGGTTTTGGCTCTATCTTTCTCTGTCTCTCTCTCTCTCCCTTTGCTTGTCTTTGTTTCTGTCTCTTCCCTCTCCCTCCTTCCCCCTTTCCTCTCCCCCTCCCCCCATCCCTGCGCAACCAGGACAAGTCCCTTCTTTTCCGCATCCCGCCTCGTATAAAGAAAACTCTGCAGAATCAAAAACTAACTGGCCCAAGCTTAATTCAGGTTCCCCTCCTCACGATCTTAAAGGAACTTTGCCAGGCCCTTCCCTGAGCTCCTGACTCGCGGCCTCCAGAGCAGCCCCTGGCGGCTACTCCTCCGCACTCTATCTCGCCTCTCTTTGCTCCCACATCTCTGGGAGAGATTGTCTCTTTTCTGTGTCCCTCCCAGCTAGTCTGAATCGCTTCTCTCTGGCGTCCAAGAGAAGAAAGTTTCTTGCTAATGGATTATTGTAATCTCTGGATTCCCTTAATCCTTCTCGCAAACAAACAAAAAAGCCCTATCCTTTTCAGGAAAAAAGGTTTTATTCAGAGGACTGGCAGAATGGTGAAATACGCATAGGATGGCCAGCCTTTTTTTTTTTTTTTTCTTTCTTTTTTTTTTTTCCTCGTCTTTCTATTAAAAGGGGGGGCGGGAGAGGCTGGTGCTTACAATCAGGATTTATGCCAACAGGGATAGGGGAGCGATAGTGACAAACACGGAGCAAAATCTGAGGAGAGCTGTCCAAGAACATCTGCAAACCCTGTAGTCCACCTGTCTTATGGATGCCATTTCTGAGCCCTTTCTGCTCCATTCCTCTGGAGATTGGAGCTAGGCGTTCCCAGTGACACTTGGAATTCTTTCTTTGGTCTCTGCTCAGTTGCCCTGAGCCGGAGAGCCTTTTCTTTCTGTCTGTCTCTCTCTCTCTCTGTTTCTGTCTGTCTCTGTCTCTCTATTTCTCTCTCCATCTCTGTCTCTGTCTGTCTCCTCTCTCCCTTTATCTCCCTTTCTTCATTCCATTTGGGATCTAGGGGTGTCACCTTCTTGGTGGTTTCCCCAAGCTCCAGGACACCCCATTTTCTGCTGCAATAACTGTCCCCTTTCAAAAGAAGGAGCTCTTGAATGCCTCTTGGTCCTTGAGGCTCCTCTGTGATCTGATGGGGATGACCTCCCCTCCCTCAAACCCAGTCCTTGTTACATGAACGAGATTGGGAGGGTTGGTTCTGGGCCAGGGTGCCCCCTCTTTCCCCCGACTACGTGAGGGGCTGGGGTCGCCGGGTGCGCTTGGTCCGGCGGGTGGGTGCTGATCCCACAAACTCAAACTGCTTTTGCCTTTCCCCATGGTTGGGAAACTGCAACTGGCCTTGGTAGAGGCGCTTGATGAAGTGGGCCTCCCGTTGGTTCTGCCGACTGCGGGAGGCCTGCCTGGGCCGGCCCTGCCTGGTGAAAGCCATGAACCAGCCCTCATGGCGGGCATTCTGGAAGGCTGTGTAGTTATTCTCCAGCACAATCTCTGTAAACACGCAGTCTTTGCTCTTCCCGCTGGGCTGAGGGAAGAGGAAAAGAGGGGTGCTGGGGTGGTGGGTCCCAATAAAGTCAATTATATCACTATTGGGATACCATGGGTGCAGCCCTTTGGAAATTCTGCATTTAGCCCAGACACCCTAAAGATTCTTCCAGCTGCTTTTGTGGATCGATCTCAGAAATGGAAATGAAAGGGAAAGGAGAGGGATTATTACCCACAGATCTCTAATAGGGAGGTTACTGTGGGGTTCATGAAATCCTTCTGAAAGTTTTCAGTTTCTTTCCTACAGTCTTCTTCTTCTTCTTCTTTTTTTGCTGAGGCAGTTGGGGTTAAGTGATTTGCCCAGGGTCATACAGCTAGGAAATGTTAAATGTCTGAGACCAGATTTGAGCTAAGGTCTTCAGGGCTGGTGCTTTATCCACTACACCACCAAGCTGCCCTCTTCCCTACAGTCATAATGCAATTGTCTTCTTGAATATTTAGTCAGCTTTTGGACAGAGGTAGGCTCTGGAGCCTTGGGCCCAACACTCAGAAGAAAGCAATGAAAGACTTTTTAAATATGTGGTTTTTTAGAAAATGAATACACACATTTTAAATGCCAGGAAATTCTATATAAAATAGTATTTAGCTGTTCATTTTAAGTTTTAGGTATTGAAAAGAAGTTATAGAAATGAACTAATTTTCCAAATCTTGCCTAATGTATGTATGCAGGAACTTCACAATTTCCCTTCTTTGACCTCTATCACCCACCTCACAGAGGCCAGGCTCTCACACACATAAGGGGACCTCAATAAACACTAGGGGAGATAATCTATGAAAATAAGGGATCTTTTGGAGTCAGATGGGTGGGAGAGAATAGTTGACTTACTGAGACCCAGAAAAGGGGTGGGCTTGTTTATTTAGAGGTCTAAATGAAAAACAAGGGGGTAGAATTGGAGAAAGAGAAAAAGAAACAGTCAAGGAACTGTCCCTCTTGCTGTCCTAGGGCCTGTTCCACTAAGTTGTGCTGACCCCAGGTAGCCAGCAGAGGGAGGAGGGATGCCATAAAGGATCCATTCCAACCTTACCCATCCCACCCTCCACATACACCTGTGTCATGAAGCTCAGTTCTTACTCCTCCCCATGAACCCTCTTTCCCACCAAGGCCTCACCTTTCCAATGAGCTTTCCTCTCTTGCTCATGCAGATGTATTTCTCACTCTCAGCTCCCTTGATGCGAACCCGGCTGCCAAATGTATCTGTCTCCACTATGAGCTTGGCTGTTTTGGAGGACGGGGTTTAGTTGGAGATGCAGAGAAGAAAGGAAGGAGAGAGAGAGATCCGTCCATCGGGGCTGCCGGCCTGGGCCCTCCACCCCTCAAAACGAAGTGGGCAGGGATGTGGAAAGCAAGTACTTTTCAGGGAGGCTGGACAGGTGTTTATCTATCTTTGGTCCGCCACCACCACAGAGTCCGGTTCACTCTCCCCAACCACCCCCATCCCTTCTCAGTGTGAGCATTTGATCCCTTCCTGCTCACCCTCAACAGAAGTCATTGTTACCCAAGTGACATTTTGTGTATCCTTTGTCAAGATTGAGGAGACAGGAGTGGGGCTGGGGATAACATGGATTGAGTCTCACCAAACTTGTTGCCGTCCTCAGCAGTGGCAGAGATGCGGCGCCCAGTGACCTGAACGTGCTTGCCGCTGGTCCGACTGTAGAGCTGGTATTCCCGGATCTGCCGCCGGCTCAGCTGGTCAGTCATGGCACCCTGGTCCCTCACATACTGGTTAAAATTAGGAGACGGGTGATTCTCCCCCTTTGCAATTACCAAGGGAAAAATAGTGTCAATTTGCTTTGGGCAACACCACTACTGACCCCCCCCAAAGGAGAAGGGGTAAAGGGTGAGGTTGGTCTTGGTGGGGATAAGAAAGTAAAGGGTAGAGCAGGAACTGTGAGGAACATGTGAGCACGCGCTCCTAAGCCCAAGAAAGGAAAGGATCAGAGCTTCTACACCCCATCCACTCTGTAGTTGAACAAGGACACACCCATATGTTTCTCTCTCCCTTCTCTTTTCCATTCCTTCTAGGATTGAAGAGGAGGGAAGAAACCTAATCTACTTTCTTCATTTTTAGACAAGTAAATTTGGGCTCAGAGAAAGTGAATGCTTTGCCCAAAGTCACACAGCTAAATATAATTAAGCTGAGAATAGAGTTCAGATCTCCTGCCTCCTATTTTCCATGCCTAGATACAAAGGGGGCATCATTTCCATGTCCCGACTCCTGGGCAGCTCTCGCCAACCCAGGAGGAGGTAGGGAGATGGAGAGTAGAAAAACATATGAAAGAGAGAAAAAGAGAAAATATGTAATTCAGAGATAGGACTGGAGATAGGATTGAGAACCAAGATTCAGCAGACTTAACCCTATTTATTTAAGAGGAAACTCCTCCCTCATTTCCCATATAATATACATTAATGGAAATTTAGCCTTTTACATCCTTTGAAATCCATGGCAAGGGGCAGAAAAACTAAGATATTGCATCCTGGTGGGCTTTATGAGGGTTTCTTGATCTCCTAATCAAGCTATTGGGATCTTTCAAATTAGAGAATCTTAACCCTGACTCCATGGGCTCCCCAAAAGGTCTGTAAATAGAGGATCCATCAACCATTTGGATGGAAAAAACAATGATATCTTTATTTTCAGTAACCTCTAAATACTATTTAGCATTTTCTTCAATTATTTGGAAGGATTATTCTGAGAAAGGGTCCATAAGTTTCACCAGACTGCCTCAGGAGTATTCCTCTAAGAATTTGTTTTAAGCAATTATCCCTAGAAGGAGGTGGGTTTCTAGAGAGCAGACTAGGAATCCTGAACCACGGATAGTTCACTTAACTTCAGCCTGCTGATCTCTGATCTCTGAGCCACCCCTGAGTTTGGCAAAAGTCCTAGATGTGAGTGTCCTATTGGGCTATATAGGAGGAGCAGCAGCAGCCAAAACGTGTTTCAAACTCCAGCTGCCATTGCTGCCCCTCCCCATGCACACACTTGGGACTAGAGAGTAGTGCCTGACCCTCTCTTATAGCTGGAGACTGACTAGGGGAGGGACAGGGGTGTGTGAAAGTTTTGGGGGGAGATAGGAGAGGGCAGATAGGTGAAGGGGAACAGCCCAATACTGTAAGGCTGGAGTCAATTCCTACTTGGGACTATTTGCGTAACCCAGGGCAAATAACTTTTCTATTTTGGGTCTTCACTATTTGGAAAATGATGTTTAGAGATAGATTTATCTATGTGTGTGTATATGTGTGTGCATGTGTGTATATGTGTGCACATATATACATATACATACATATATATATGTATATATATATGTATATATATATATATATATATATATATATATATATATATATATGAAAAGTACTTGTCTTCCTATCTCTTCCCCAGTTTATCAGTCATTTTCCCCGATATTCTTGGCCCATCTATCTTTTGGTTCTTATTTTCAATGCATGCGTCTATGTACATATATACATATAGACATTAGATATATTTAGATATATAGAAATTACTAAGTTTTATAAATGTCTTATTAAAATTTCCAAAGGAAAGTATTTTTCTCTCCCTCCTCAAGGTCCCCAAACGTGGTTTCCCCCCAGATCCCAGATGTCCTCCTCCCACCCTGGTTAGGGTTCTGGTAAGCTTGGCTCAGTTTTTTTCTCTCTGCTCGGTTTGCTGCTCTCTCTAAACCTCTAAGAGAACATAATATAGCAGGTCAAGAATTCGCCTTGGAGCTGGGCTTAAGTCCTACCTTGACACATACTAACTCTATGACCCTGGGCACTAAGTGGCCCAGAATTCCCCATAGCAGTAAAGTCACAGCTCTAGCCTCTACACTATCCCCTGATTTCATCCTAATCCCCGTCATTTAGATTGTGCCACTGCAAGAGGAGACCCCCTTCTGTTTTCTGGGTGATGGAAGAGGGAAATTCTATTTGGGAAGTTGTCAAGGGAAGGCTGAGGAATAGAGCTGTTTCTGAGGCTCACACCTTCCTTTCCCTCATTCTGCCTCTGCCCCAGGCCAGCCCCTAACAGCAATTACTTCTTAATTATGGTCCTGCCAACTCCAGATCCTCAGTGCTGCTCTCACACCAATCTCCACTCTGCCAAGTTGACCAGGTAAATGACCAGGAGGTCAGGGCAATGAGAGACTCAGCAATGCTGTCCTCTGAGGAGTGAGTCTGGTTGGCTGGGAGCAGGCCCTGGCTTGGGTCTGGTCCCTTCTCCCTGAACCCCTCAAGCCTCCTGGCTCAGGTTCAGGTCCCTCCGCCCTTCTTGGCAGGCAGCCTTATTCTCCCTGTCCGTTCCAGGTCAGAAGCAGAGGGAGGGGCCATCAGCAACCCCCCCAGCTCTCCCCTCCTTCCTAACCCCCAGCCCCTGCACAAAGGCAGCCCCACGCCCCCACGGCCCACAGCCCACAAGCCGCTCTCCCCGTGGGACCTTGCCCAGCTCTTTAATGTCCCCGCTGTGGGGGGAACCTCCCCTTCTACCCGCCTCAGACAGCTGCTTGTCAGGCAGCCCCTCAAGCATGGCTATAGTCCGGCCTGCTTACCTCCCCCCACAGGGGGAGCGGGGGCACTTCAAGGGGGAAAAGGAGGGCTTGCCACCTTCCCTTCCAACTGAATGGGGCCTCAGGCCGGGCAATAAACGCCCAGTCCCTCGGCACCATTGTGCTAATTCCCCTTCCAGAACAGGTTGGGTCCCACCCCCAGCCCCCCCTACAGTCAGGCCCAGGCTTTCTTCTCACTCTCCTTGGATGTGTGAAGCAAAAGGCCTGGAATGGGGTTGGAGCAAAAGGGGGAAGGAAAAAAAAGGGGGGGTTGTCTCTCTCTCCCACCCCCCCACTGCTTCAAAGGCAGCCCCTCTCCCTCTCCCAGAGAAAAGGCATTTACCTTCAAAAAAAGTCCCAACTGGATGTGAAGAGAAGCCCCCAGCCTCAGCGTTGGGAATGCTAGGCAGGCCAGCTCTCCGGCACGGTTCTGGACCAGTGCATTTTAATAGTTGCACTTTTATGGAGGATCACAAAAAAGGACCCAGCATCGAGAAGGGGCTGGAACTTGGGGGGGTGGGGGCAGGGGCAGCATAGGCAGAAGGAGACCTATAGTCAGGATAGACGCGGTAGAGGTGATGGAGGGAGCCCTGCTACAAAACAAATTCTGAATTCAATCCCAACCAAACCGCTTTGGGCTTGAACCTTATTACCCTATAAGCTGGGAGTTCCTGAAACCTGTGCCCTAAGCATTTCATGGATGCCCCCCCCCTTCCAGGATAGGCAGGAAGATGTTCTACAGGTGGGAAGGGCCCTGGGCCTACCTTCTTCCCATGGGTTGGTGGTATTGGTTGGGGTCACAAAATTGGTTTCAAAATGAAATCAATCCCCTTGGATTGGCAGCTGTTGCCAGGGGCATCTTGCCACATTCCTCACCCTGCCCCGAGGCGAAGGTCTTGGACTCCCCTTAAGATGGTGGGAGACTCAGGTAAAGAGGTGAGATGAAAAGAAGACACTGGCTGAGTCAGGTGGGGTCAGAGGCAGAGGGGACAGGGGGCCGAGAGGAGACTTGATCTTCCGTCTCCGACCTCCTTACCCTCCCTGTCTACTCCATCACCCTGCATGGTATCCAACCGAACAGTATCCCCAGATACCATAGTTCACGGCCATCCTCCCCCCTCAAAGCATCCAGATTGGGGCAAAGAAGAAAAAACAGACAGTGGGGAGCTCTAGCCTACCTGGGTTTGGCAGCAGCAGAGAATCAGGAGCTGAAAGCATCTGCATAAAGAGAAAACAAATGCAGGTTTGATTGTTGCTCACACCCACACCCACACCCACATATAGTACTCCCCCCCCACACACACACTCACACACACATCCTCCCATCCAGAGTGGGCAGCCCTGGAGTCCGGGTAAGATTAAACCTCCATCAAGGCTGGAAATGGTAACAAAACTCAAGTCAGCACACAGACTTACAGAGTGAGGTTTGCCAGGAGACAGGAGGCTCCCATCACTGGAGAGATTTCTCGGGGAGGATGCCCCCTCTCCCCCCAAACTCAGTAGCAGATGTGGACAGCCCCTGAGGTAGAGTCCCAGAACAACCAAGGATCTTCGAACCACAGGTCCTCGAGGGGGGGAGAGGAGGAGAGGGAGAAGGAGGAGGAGGAGGAAGGGGAGGAGGAGGAGGAGAGGAGGAGGGAGCCACAGGGAGAGCAGAGGTGTGATCTGTCCACCTTCCAGTCTCAGTGTGACTGCAGAACTCCAGACTTGGGGGTGGGGGGGAAGAGGGAGGAGGAACTGGGGAAGGGGGCGCTTCTCTCTCTTTTTCTCTTCTATCTCTTTTTTCTGCTGAGTTATCCAAAGGTTGGAACCAGTAGAGCCTTCCTGGTAAGCAGTCTGGTTCCTGTCCTTCCCACAGACCCAGAATAAAGTCAATTCCTCTTTTTCCCCAAGTTGTGTCTTGGTTTTCCCGAATGGTAAGTTGAGGCAGAGTCAAGGACAGAGAGGGCATCTTCCCCCAACTTTTTTCCCCCCTGGGTGTGGGGAGTCTTCTCAGGCCTTTAAAGGAAGAGGTGGGAGTTGGGGGTGGGTATGGCTCTAAGCCAGTCACTTCTATGGCTTCTCTTGTCTCCGCCTCCCCGTCTCTCTCCTACTTTCACTAAGGTCTGCCCACTGGGGAGGGAGGGGTTAACTCTGGCCTGAGTGGCAGCAGGTGCTTTAAGTGGGGTCCTTAATGCCTTCTGGGTCAGTACCACTGCCTTGTGACAGGGACTTCTCTAGGATCCAGGTCACCTAGGAGTGGAGTTCAAAGGCAGAGCTGGTGGGTAGTGTGGTGGTGGGGCGTCTGAGATAGTGGGGAAGGGCACAGGACCCGTAACCTTTTCTGCTAAGCTAGCCTGTGAAAGCCAACGACCATCTTCTTCCATGTTCATTTGCAAGATGACAGGATCCCTTTTCACCTGGTGCTTGATTTTATTCCATGGTGTGCTTTCTGGATTTGCCCTTCTCCTTTTAAGAGCTCATTGGGAGCAAAAAAAAAAGGGGGGGGCTTTTTTCATCTATTGTTATCTCCTTTGTTTTATATTTGGCCTAGTACAAAATACTCAGAAGATATTTAAATTTTTTAGATGCTGAGAAATGGTTAAGGAAACTGGCTTATCAGCGTCTTAGAGTTGAACTTGGGCATAGTAATCTCAGTGACATATGTGTATCCAGGCGGGGAAGCCTCTGTGTTAGGGAAAGTTATCTTCACACTTGAACCTCAGGTTCAGGATATTTTTGCATCCTATCTCCTGGGGTCCTTCCAAATTCAGTCAGAAAGGGTAGAAAGGAGGAAATAAACTTATGTAAGTGAAATTGGAAAGGAGGAAGCTTTTTTTTTCCTTTGGCATTCTCTCATCCCTTGAACTACAGTGAATCCACAAAGCTATCAGTAATGCCCTTCCCTCATCATTTTACTTGTTCTACTAACTTTAATGGTAAAGGCTGGAAGATCTTTGGAGTTGTTCTTCTTCTTGTCATGGAGTATATATGTATATGCTTGTAATGCCCTGGGAGTGTTTTTTTTTTTTTTTTTAAATCATGGAAAAAAATTTACAGCTTAAAGTGCTTTTATTTTGAATTTCTCATTTTGTATCTCAGAGAAGCAAAGGTCCCAGTTGTGACAGATGGCTATCAACAGTTACTGAAACTCTGGTCTGAGTTCCATGCTCTTTCTAAGCTTCCTAGAGCAGTATGGGGAACACTGGACATATAGTACAGGTACTATCCTTTGTCATCTAGGAATCTACTGTCTCTGTAGACAGTAGGCTTCCTGGCCTGGAGGATTGGTAGCACAAATTCTTTGTGTATGCAATATTATATTCCTGCTATATATTCCCACATCTCCCTGCTTCCTTTTACTTCCCTTGAGGTAGAGATAAGTTACTTTTTTCATGGTGAATAGGAATTTTAAGAAGAGATAAAGACTGAAAAGTCAGAATATTAAGAAAATGATGAATAACAGTCCCTGTCCATTTCTGGTCCATTCCTCCTGACTGATCAGTTAGTGGGAAAGATCCAAGGTTTAAGAGCCCATGGACAGGGCTCCTTCTCATGAAGAGGAGGTCCATAGCCATCTCTTAGCCCTCTACCCAGCTTTGGATCTCCAAAATCTTAGCTTCGTCCATCTTTGAAGGGTGGTTAGTCCTCCCTTCCCATCTCTACTCTAGGCTTGTTCTCTTCTGTCCCTCTCACATTCAAAGGTCAGGAGGATGGGGAAAGTGGCTGTATAGCCCTGGTAATATTGAACAATAAAGAGTATATAGCTCTGGAGTCAAGGGAAGTGGATTGGAAGGCAATAGGCATTTATGTAGCCCCTACTCCATGACTTGACTGTCATGATGCTAAAGGCTTTTTACAAATATTATCCCATTTAATCCTCTCCAGGAAGGTAAGGTGCTTAGAAAGTAGGGGCTATTATTATCCTCATCTTAACAGATGAAGAAATTGAAATTAATATTAACCGACTTGTCCGTTGTCTTCCTGACTCCAGGCTCAATGCTCTATCCACTGTCAGCAGCTGCCTCAGGATACATGGGCTCAGTTTCCTCTCATTAAAGCGGCCCATGCTGTTCTGGTTGATCCTCAAAGCTCCTTCTAGCTCTATTCTCCTCTTCTAAGTATGACATGACAAAGTATAAAGTTCTCCCTCAATGCTCAGGATAATACCTATTTTGCCAGTGATGCCTCAGTTTCCCTCAATGTAAGGTTATGTTCACTCCTTCTCCCCATGGAGTAGAAGTGGGCTGAGGGGGAAGATTTACACTTGCAGAAAGGCCAAGAGGTGATAGAAGTGAGAATTGGCCTTGGTATTGGTTAATTCCTATCTTTAGTACCAAGTTCAACACCACTACTCCCAGCAGGAGCTGTCTCACACTTACTTCTCCCCCCAACAAAAAAGTTGAGATGTTTACTAATATGACTTCATGGTACCCTCCATCCCTCCTAGCCATAAAGATTCCATCCTATCTTGACTCTGCTATACCGAAAATATCTGCACTAAGAAAAGCAGGAAAATCAATGCAACCATTCTTCAGTTCTTTGGCAATCCATTTGATGCCCAGTCCTTGACTTTTCCCTCCTCTTAGTCCAAATTCCACCCACCACAGAGAAATATCAACCAGAGAACTCATATTCTCTACAAAGAGCTCTGGACTTGGGAGCTAAAACACCAGAGCACTTGGCCACAGGCTCATTATAAGATATGATTCTTGGACATTTTCCTGAGTCTAAATTTATCACAAAAATGTGGGTTGATCATCCCTTTCCTATTTTCCTCATTATTGTTACAAGAATCAAACTGAACTGTTTACATACCAAATAATGAAGCAATCATCATACATCCCTCCTCTCCCCACCCCCATGTCTTTTTCCTTGTTAGCTTCTCAAATTGAAAGAGAACTCATTTAGGTCCCAGCCCTTCTCTGTACACCTAAGAACATCCTTAAAGCTTTTATCCAATCTCTGCCTCTTCTATGTACATCCCCACACACCTGGCTTGTTATTGTATTCGGCTTTACTACCCAGCAATAGGGCCATGCAGCAAATCCTTACTTTGGCCAGCACCAAGACCAGGTCAATGGTACACAATGGGGTCCCCATGGCTCCCTAATCCCCTATTGTGTCCCCCTATTCAGGATTGTTCTGGTTTGGAAAGAAGGGGGGGGGAAAGACTGGTTTAGCTGGGGCCCAGTCTTTTAGAAGTCTACTTGTGTCTGCATTCATGGGTATGGGGCAAGGGCATAGATGTGTTCATGTGATACTTTAGTGATTAGATTTTTTGTGTGTGTGGGGGGAAAGACACTTTCTGTGGCACCTTTGCTTCAATGTTTTCTTCATCTAGAAGTCTAGGAGTGGACTATAGGTTCTGCAAAGCACATTTAGGGACAGGTAGGAAAGCTAGACCTAAGATTTCACCTAAAAATCAAGCCTAGTCCCAGACTTATTTTCCATAAACTCCTCCTCTGAGAGAAGAAGAGAGGGGGAGAAAAAGAGAGAGCTACTCTTCCTTCTAACACAATGTTTATATTTCTTTGTTCACCAACAGGTATTCCTTCCTTCTCCAGAAATTAACCTTTCTCCAACTATCCTCTGCTCCCTTAAGTCTCTTTTTAAGCTGCTCACTCCATCCTGACCAAAAATCTCCTTTGGACTGCTACAGCCCTTATCTATACCCTACCTTGGCTATTCCCTCCCATTCATGGCCCTAGGTCCTTAGGTCCTTAAGCTACTTAATCACCTCTTATAGCTCTGTGGGCATTTGGCCTAGAACCTGGCATCTGGGAGATTGCTCCCTGTGGGATAAATCTTGCCCGCCCCAAGTAAAACGTTGCCTCTGTTTTCAATTAGCCTCTGTTAGGGAGGAGTTGGGAAGAAGCGATGTGGGTGCATTGGAAGTCTACTAAGGAAAATGGTGAAAGAATCAAGGCTGGTGAGACAAAGTAGGAGAGGGAAGAATTTATGAAAAAGACAAAAACCCCAACAAGTGGCCTCCTTTAGATGAGAACTCCCAGACAAAAGGAGGAAGACCTTGGGAGGTGTCCGCTGCTCGGCCAGAGGTGGCTCTGAGTTGAGGAAAAGTGGTCCCAAGGCATTGCTCAGGATTGGGAGCAGGGCCAACCTGGAAGGACCGCTTGGATTAGCGGCATAGGTGTGACCTCTGCTGGAGATCCAGGTCAATTGCATGTAGTTGGAAGCAGGAATGGCCAAGGCTGTGACCAGTCAGGTGGGGTGATGGGGTGAACAGGGGAAAGTCGCCCAAGAAGCCAGAGTTGCTTAGAAAGAAACCATCTTTTAAATTGTGATCATTTTGCCCAGTTCCTGTTCTGTTTCTTGATCCTGAAAAAAATCAAAGAGAGCCTGTGGGAGAGAGGGGCAATGGGAGTTCTCCAAACTAAGCTCTCTGGATGTATCCCATCCTCAGTCACACCTCAGACTCTATGAGGGGCAGGAACTAGAGCATGACATTTTCCCATTCTTCCACAAACTTCTTCTTGGGGACATAACTCAGCCCAATATCAAACCCTAATGGAAATTGAGGCATCTCATTCATTCCCTGACTTACCTTTACTCCCCCTTCTGAGATTGCCTTTATTTATTTCTTGAATTTTGAACTTGCCTTCTTGCTTTTGGCCTGTTAGAAGAAAAAAGAATTTTCCGTTCCCCACTCCAGATTATTGGTCCCCACCCTTCATATAACCCCTGCCATCTTCTTCTTTGGTTCTTACCTTCATTTCAGGGATCCTTGGGGATGAGGCTCTAAGAAGAGAGAATGACATCTTATACTGGTACCCTTCTTTACACCAGGCTAATGGGCTCCCAAAGCTTGCCAGGAAGAATTGAATTTTAGACAGTTTGGGGGAAAAGGAGAAGTGACAATTTGGAGGAGTGGGGGAGATAAGGGAGAATATTTCCTCTTAGAATATAACACCTCTTAATTGCCTTAGACTCACCTCTGCTTTTCATCCAGCTTCTTTTTCTGCAGGTAAAGAAAACAATAGTACCCATGATAGATTATATGACTTCCAGTCAAGAGCTTTCTAAAACAATGTACTAGATATTCTCTTCCTTCCACTTTTGGGTATCTATTAGCAGCACCTTATCCTCAAAGATCCTACTGGACATGGATTATAGAATGTTGGGCAGGAATGGACTCTCAATTTCCTTTAGACCATCCCTTTCATTTTACAGATTAGGAAACAGAGGTTCTAAGAGGTTACACCTCAAGCTACTCAGAGTCAAAGGTAGTATTGCAACTTGTATGTTTCTGACCCCAAATCCAACAATTTTTTTTTCTTATTACATGATAAGGCCTTTAAATAGAAAGGAATTTGAAGCATGATGGGATCTTCAGTTTAGAACTGCAATTCCTTAATTCTCTATAGATGTGACATTTTTTATAGACTTATTCAGCGCCACATAGGTAGTATTCAGAGGAGCCAAAGGTTGAACTTTGCCTTTGGCTCAAGCTCTTTCCACACTATCTTATTCAAGACCACTGGCCCCATAAACTGCATGTAAGGTAAAACAGAAGTGATTAGTCCCTCCCCTTATTCTTTTAAGCCCCCTAACCCAGACATTATACAATTATTCTGTTTTCACCTTTGCAACACCAGTCTGACTTTTGGAGGCTAGTCGTTTGACTGGCTTAAATGGAGAAATCTCATCCAGGGCTCTCTCATTAGAATCTTCCTCTTCTTCTTCCTCTTCCTCTTCCTCTTCATCATTATCATCATCATCGTCATCATCATCGTCATCGTCATCATCATCGTCATCGTCATCATCATCATCTTCTTCTTCATTCTCTTCTTCCTCATTCCCTTCTACTTCCTTCCAGGAGTGGTCTAAATTTGCTGCAGAAATAAACACAAGAATCTGTATTCCTAACTCCTGCCCCCATGCCTTACTCTTTTCTTTTCAAGTTTCTTAGTTATGTGGGATAGCTTTTTGAGAGGAGGGAAGTTAGGGAAAGTTTCCTGGAGAAAGTTTGCGTATGTATCTGTATGTATAACTATTTATATCTGTGTGTGTGTGTATGTATATATATATATACACACACATTTATATGTACATATATATACATTTCTATATGTTAGATATATGGAGGATAGGGGAAGACTTTAGGAAGACGTAGGGAAAAGGGCTTTTTAGGAAGGAGAAAGAGCAAGAATGAAGACTTTGTAGGCAGAATTTTAAAAGGTATTTTGGGGAAGTTGGGACTCAGAATCAGTTTAAAGATAAAGTTGGAAAGGCAGAATGGAATCAGATTGGAGAGAGCTTAGAATCTCAGGCCAAAATTCCTTGGACAATGGGGAAAATAGGTTGCCATTGCCTATTACGTACCTAGCATTGCAATTTTATACTCTACCCATCTGGCTTACCAGTAAGATCATGGCCACTGATATAGACTGGCCCTGAGCCACACCGAAGGTGGAAAGTAATGGGAGGAGTAAGTTCCATTCCTGAAATGTTGACCTGAAAAGCAAATAACCAGGAAACAGAATTTCTCAGGTTTTCTGTCCCTTTCTACTACTCTGAAGCTCTTGGATTTGCTAAGAAGTTGATTTGGAGAAAAGCAGAAATTGGTTGATCTTAAACCACAGGGTATCTCAAAAAGTCAGTACAATTGTTTAGTTTGAATAGTTCACCTTATTATTTAAACTTGAACTATTACTAAATAGTTATGAAAGCTTAACATTGTACTAAGATGATCCTATATTTGGGCCAAAAGGAAAGTCAGGAGTAATTTTAATTTCTCCTCTTTTCCTTTGTCCTTTTCAGCCTCTCTATTTTCTCAAAGTACCCAATGTCCCTCTTATTACTTGTATGAATGTTTAGTCATACTAAGATAGGAATAACTGAAGGTATTGCCCTTCCAGAAGCCTTGAATTTAATTTTCAATAGTATTTTATTTTCCAAATATATGTAAAGATAGTTTTCAACATTCATTTTTGTTAAGACTTTGTGTTCCAAATTTTTCTTCTTCCCTCCCTTACCTCTCCACTCTCCAACACACAGAGCAATCTAATATAGATTAAATATGTGCAATTCTTTTAAACATATTTGTCATATTGTTGCAAAAAATCAAACCAAAAGGTAAAAAAAAAACATAAGAAAAAAATTAAACAAAAATGTGAAAATACTATCCATATTGAGTCTCTCTCTGAATGTGGATGGCATTTTCCATCCCAAATATATCGAAATTGCCTTGAATCATCATATTGTTGAGAATAGCACAGTTTATCACAAATTGATCACTACATAATTTTTGTTGTTACTGTGTACAATGTTTTCTTGATTTAGTTCACTTCACTCAGCATCGGTCATGTAAGTCATTACAGGCTTTTCTGAAATCAAACTGTTCATCATTTCTTATAGAACAATAATATTCCATTACATTCATATACCATAACTCATTCAGCCATTCCCTGGGTGATAGACATCTATTCAATTTCCAGTTCCTAGCCATTACAAAAAGAGCTGCTACAAACATTTTTTGTACATGTGGGTCCTTTCCCCTTTTTTGTGATTTCTTTGGTATACAGGCCCAGTAGAGACACTGCTAGATCAAAGGGTACACACAGTTTGATTGCCCTTTGGGCATAATTCCAAATTCCTCTCCAGAATGGTTTGATCAGTTCATAACTCTACCAACAATGTATTAGTGTCCCAGTTTTCCTACATCCCTTCCAAGATTTATCTTTATATTATCTTAGCCAATCTGAGAGATAGGAAATGGTTACTCAGAGTTGTATTGATTTGCATTTTTCTAATCAATAATGATTTAGAACATCTTTTTCATATGCATAGAAATGATTTTAATTTCTTCATTTGAAAATTGTTTATGTCCTTTGACCCCTTCTCAATTGGGGAATGACATATTCTTAAAACTTAAATCAGTTGTCTATATATTTTATCAGAAATATCAGCTGTAAAATTTTCCTCCCAACTTTCTGCTTCCCTTCTAACATTCAAAGCTTGCATTTTAAAGAGATTGGCAATATTTGATAGAAAAGTATGAATTTCAGAGAAAGCAATTTATCTCAGTCCTTACTAATCTCTCACCCTCAGTTAATGGGTCATGGGGTAGCTTACCATGGGCAGGACTGAGGGCTTCAATGTGGCAATGGGAACTGGTGGTCTCTGTTTGCCATCCTCACTAGGAGGTGATATGATCTCCACTATGGTCACATCATCGTTGCTCTTCTCTCCTAGGCATATCTGCAAGGGAGTATGGAAGCAGGCTCAAGTTTCCTCTTAGCTATTAACCACTGCCCAGGGCATCCTCCTAAATAAATCTCAGGAACACTTTTTTTTCTATTTAGAATTCCTCTTCTCTTTCCTCCCTCTTCCTTAGCATAAGGGCAACTCTCTCCTCTTACTTCCTAGTCATACTTAGTTGTCTGCCTAAGGGTTCACTCACCAGGTGCAGCATTAATTTATGATCACCATTCCCATCTTCCAAGGGGTGAAAAGTGTATGAGCGATTACTCCAGTTCAACTCACAGCCTGAGGAAGAAGGAGAGACTGGGGAAGGATGGCTATGAAGAATACTTTCCCCTTTTCTCTGCCCTCCCCCATGCCTTCTCTAGCATTTTAGATCAGCAAAGATGGAGCTCTAGCCATCAATCAATAATTCTTGCTAGAGAAGGCTTTCCAGGCTTTTCCAGTACTAAGAACAGGGTAGAGAGGGAAATCACAAGAGAAAGGGAAGAAGAGTTCTCTATCCCCAAGGTTAGGAATACTATCCAAACCCTTGACTCTTCCAGAAAAAGAATTCCACTTTACTTACCCCAGAGCAGGGCCAAGGACTTTTCAGCCTTACTTCTGGCTCTGGTTAAAGGCATGATGCTTGAGGAGGGAGTTTTAAAGGCACCTTAGGCTGTAAGAAGGAGGAAAGATAGATAAGGGTTGTCCTGACAATCTTAGCCCCCAGGGATCTTTCAGACCTCTGAACTCCACAGTTACTCTAGCCTTTATTTATCCCCCTCCTTGAATCAATTATCCACCTTGCTTTGTCATATAACTACTTGTTACCGGTATAGACCTTCTATCTTCAGATACACTTCTTAGGTATCTTTTGTATTCCCCCAAAGACCTAAGGTATAGGGCACACAGAAATCACCGAAGGAGTAATGAATGAGTCAAGTTGAATCCTAAACTATGAGGCTTTAATGTTTGGAGGTCACCTTTCCTCTCATAGGAACCATCATGCCCATCTCCTAGGGCTTTATGAAATTTATAGGTAAAATAAATAAATAAATAAAAAAAAAAAAATCAAGGATCAGGAAGTGACTTTAGCTCTTAGTTGCCTGAGCTCACCTCTGCAGTCCCAGCCTTCTGGTCTTCCTTATGCCCTAGTCATTCCATCCTGCCCTATATTTCTGCCCCTGCTTCCTCAGCTACACTGCCTCTATGCTCACTCCTACTTCATTTTCCTTTTATCATGGGGCAGGGTAGCCACAGATGGTTCTTATGAAGCTTGTTAGGTTCAATCAACCTACTGGTTGCAGGTCTTAAAGCAGAAGTAACCTTTTTCCATAAACCACTCTTCTTCTGAATAAATTCTGAAGTATTTATGGGGATGGGGATTTAGAGTCTGTCCAGTCCTGTGCTAGGAAATAAGGAAGAAACATGAGAATAATAAGTCCTTGGGACACAGTTTCTTCTTGGAAATAAGACTAGCATACATTCAGCAAATTCTTATTCAGTATTTCAGCATTTTAGGTTTCCATCTCCAACTTCAGTATAATGCCTTGACTAGTTATAGAAAAAAAACAAAACCAACTAATACCAAATACCAAAATAAGTGCCAGAACAACAGATACCCTAGATATAAAAGGTCACATCATAAGAAACTGGAGCAAGAAAGAAGATAACTTTTAAAACTACGGTTAGAAGGAAAAATCTCATGACCAAACCAGGGATAGCAAAGATCTCAGAAAATAAAATGGACAATTTTTATTACACTAAACTGAGAAGCTTTTATACAAACAAAATTATATTAGAAAGAAAATAATGAACTAAGGAAATTCTTTGCAGCAAATTTTTCTGATGAAATTCTGATATCTAAGATATATTTAAAAATCATATTGGAGAACAAGAGCTGTTACTCAATAGATAAATGGTTAAAATAGTTCTTAAAGAAAAAATCAAATGATAAAAGCCATGGGGAAAATGTTCCATATTATTAATAACAAGAGGAATGTAATTTATAACAATTTCTAGGTTTCACTTCATATTCATCAGACTGACAGAGGAATTTCAGAGTTTGAGATCTTGGAGATGGAGTAATTTCAAGTGATGGTGAGATCTAAGTGTGATAGATGATGAATTAGACCTCTGATTCCATAGAGATGATAATTATATCTTGTGTATTAGGCCCCAGAGCAATAAACTGCAGATGTTAAGTTCACTTGCTTAATCATAGGAATCTAACTAGAGGCCCTCCACTCTTGTTTTTGCCTTGTTATGGGGACCAACCTCATAACAACCCCAGAGTGGAAGAGGTGACTTGATGATATGGAACATCCCCCAACCATTTTTGCCCATCTATTGCCCAACATAGGGAAAAGGTCATAAGCATTTGGCCAAATAAGTGATCCTGTTTGTGAGCTTGTGGCTGCTTTTCTATCAGTCCATGAGATGAGTTTCTATCAGAAGTTTGATTTATGTTTTTCAATCCAGCCCATAGGTCTGCTTGTCTGCTCAATGGGACTTCCTGAAAGATCAAGATAGGTCTGCCAAGGTAAGCTCATCAGATCATTTGTCAAACAATGGAATTCTGTATTTTGTGTAAATGCTTCTGGAGGATAAGGGTCAAGATCTATCAACCAATGAGATTCTTCATTTTACAGAGATTCTTCTGTATCATATAGATATCAGACACTATAACATTAAAGGCAGAGAGCATCTCAGATCATGAGAAAGATCTGAGGTCTACTTCATTAGAGGGGGCCATGGATTCTTTAATAAAATGCTATAGGCTTGGAGTTCTGCCTCAGTTTTTTTTTTTTTTTTTTTTTTTTTTTTTTGTAGGTTGGACAATTTTGGATCATACATTAAGTAGCTGAAGTAGACAATGAAGGTCATAGAAAACAAGGAAGTTGAGGAACTTTGAGTTTTGGCATTAGAAGAGTCATCCAGATACTGAGGATGATGGCAAAGGGTATCTGAAAGGGTGATGTACCATAGGCATTGAGAAAGGCAAGAAAGCATCCTAGATGTCAAAAATCAGGGCAGATAATAATTCAATACGTAGACACTCTTTCCAGGGGTGCAAATCACAACCTATCCATAAATATATCAATAAATATCTCATAAATATTCTGTAAGAAACCTACCCAGTGCATCATGAGGCCTTCCAGTAGGTTACTTAATGTTAGGTACTGCTGATGTAGTATAGTTGACTTACTTTTGTCATTTCTCATTTTTGCTAATATGATATCTCGTGAATGATGTGTTTTATGCTTCTCCTTGTGTGCAAGTTATATTTGGCAATATACTACAATCTAGTTATGCTTAGCACTCACCTATTCATTGTTCTTTGGGTAAGATGAAACTATAATTCTTTGGAGATTGCAGCATTTCATAGTTTTTCCCGATTTAAGGGAAGAGAATAGTGATGTTTTAAAAAGATGAATTTTTGTTTTAGAGAACATCTTGGGATCATTGAGAATGATGCACAGTTTCTCAAATACAATGCAGATTACTTTCTTCTATTCAACCCTGGGGCCAGTTCATTATTTGTAATGCTTATCCTGCCTAATCAAGATACACACATACATATATGTATACAAAGAGAGAGAGAGAACTCAGTGGATTGTACATTAAAATTACATGTCATGATGTGGCAAATAGTCATTCTTTATCCTCTTAGTTTTTCCTATGTGAATTTAAAACAATTGACATTTAATTGTTTGAATTACAAATAGTAGCAGGAAATATGACAGCTCAAATTTATTATAGCATTTTATGATTTACAAAGGTGCCAAATATTTGTGAGAAATAATTCATTTGGAGTTCTACTGTATTCCAAATATTATTAATCAGTTATAATTCTATAGAGATAGTGATTATAAGTTCTATATATTAGATCCCAGAGCTGTGTGCTGCCAATTGTAAGTTCTCTTATCTGATAGTAAGATAAAGGCCCTCTTCCACTCTTAATTTTTCTTGTTATGGTGACCAAGCCCAGCATGGCAGAGGTGTCTCAATTACATGGAAAGTCTCCCAATTTATTTTTGTACTTCTGGACCACTTTCTCTTGTCAAACATAAGCAGGTGACCATGTTATGATATAATGTAAATGACTCATGCTTCTCCCAATCCAAGATATCCTTGCTGACATACCATTTCTAGCTGATGCATCATTTTTTGGATCTCAAAGCAAAATTTTTGAACCTATCAACCAATAGGATTTCTGTACTTTGTATAGCTTCTTTAGAGTGTTCAGGTATCCAATTTGGCATTAAGCTTTATAAAAATAAGGCCCTGGAAAAAAGGGGCATCTTAGATCATGAGAACCATTTGAGGTCCATTTCATTAGAAAGGACCATCAATCCATTGGCCCAGGGATCTGCCTCCAGTCTCTTTTATTGTTGTTGAACAATTTAAATCTCCACATTATTGGTACCCTGAGATGGGACAGTGATGTGTGGACTTCAATCTTTTTAGACCAGCTCCAACAAAGGACCCTAAAAGGAAGCATATATTAGGATGAATTTTCACCAATGGCTCCTCTGCAGACACTGGTCCTGGGAAGTAGGATTCCCCTCACTATGTGCACCCAAATTCTTTAAACCTGAGGTACATCTTTTCAAGATTGGTAAGTCTGTCTAGATTTATCCTAAATTCAATTTATTTAAGAAGAGTCCCCATTTGGACTAAGAGGAACTATTTAAATTTGTGACTAATCTGTCTAAATTTATAACCTCTGGAGCACTCAAATACTATTTTTATAAAAATTACATGACCATAATTCTAGCTTTTTATACACAGGACACTGTTTTTTCCCCATTTTTTCCTCCATTTTTCTTTACTTTTATTTCCCTTAGACTAGGAAGATTCAGCAGTGGAATTGCTAATTCCTCATTTTTAGCCAGCTAGCCACCTGGGTAATTTTAAAGTTTCTTTTTGACAGGGTTAAAATAGATTTTTTTTAACCTTTAAATTATTTTATCAAGGAGTAATTAATTTTTGTTATCGGTAGAAAAAATCTCAAACTAATTGAGGGGAAAATCATTTCAGTGGCTCTCAGAGGACTGTTGTTTATCTTTCATTATTGAAGAGGATCATGACCCCCATCTAGAAGATTCTATGACCAGTCCATGGATGGGTAGGGCTTGGGGGAGTGATTCCTCACTTCAATACTCTGAAACATCTTGAGGAAGCAATAAATTGGGCTAGATCTGATCTCAATGGTAAATTGTCATGTGGCTTTTGTGGAAACAATCCCAACCTCTTCAGAGAAGGAAGCACATTTTAATTTTAAAGAGGTAAAGAAAGGAGAAGTCTCCTTTTTATTTAATGAGTGAGGTTATTGTCACTTACATTCTTAGGACTAAGTGAGTTATTGATAATCAAAACTAATTTTTAGGACATTTTCAAGGAAAGTAGATGTAAATTTTGCTGAATATTCACTTATAAAAGATATTTTAAATCTTTTAAGAATTGGAAGTATTGAAGAATTTGCCAAAATGAATCCCTGAATGTTACTGTGTTAGCTACAGGAAAAGATCTATATAAGCAGAACTCAGGTGATTAGAAGATTGCCTCACTAGATCCATAATCAAAGTGGGGAAGGGGGTGTGGAGTATCTCTGGAGTCTTCAGTGGGGAATCTCTCAGATGGTAAATGCCAAAAGGTAGGTTATCTGAGCAATCTAGTCCAATTCTCTCAGTTCTCCGAGAAGTGCCACTCTTGATACCCCCAGGAGAGATGGAATCAGGCAAAAGAGGATAAATGCATCCTACATGATTCACACTGGGACAAGTGTGGACTTCCTCTTCCTGATGACTAAAGAAAGAACTAATTTTTTTTTTAATGTGGGATACAATTTAAAAAAAAAATCTAGTAACTATATCAATATAATTGATCTCTTTTCTTTCATATTCTTATGCCTTTTATGGATTCAAAAGCATTATCTTGAGATGAACCAACACACACACACACACACACACACACACACACACACACACACACACACACACACACACATGGTTTTAAGAAACGCTGCTTTACTAGGAAAGACTTACATGAACTGATGCCAAGTAAGATGAACAGAATCAAGAGAACACTGTACACAGCAACAGCAAGAATATGTGATGATCAACTGTGACAGACTTGGCTCTTTTTTTCCTTTTTCTTTATTAAAGCTTTTAATTTTTCAAACATATATTTAGATAATTCTTTAACATTAACCCTTGCAAAACCTTATGTTCCAATTTTCCCCATTTCCCCCATCCCTCCCCTAAATGACAAGTAGTCCAATACATGTTAAACATGGTAAAAATGTGTGTTAAATCCAATATAGGCATACATATTTATATAATTATCTTGCTATATAAGAAAAATCAAATCAAATTGGAAAAAATGAGAAAGAACATAAAATGCAAGCAAACAATAGCAAAATGAGTGAAAATGCTACTCTGATCCACACTCAGTTCCCACAGTCCTCTCTCTAGGAGTAGATAGTTCTCTTCATCATAAGATCACTGAAACTGGCCTTAACCATCTCATTGTTGGAAAGAGCTACGTCCATCAGAATTGATATTTCAGTGCACAATGATCTCCTGGTTCTGTTCATTTTACTCAGCATCTGTTAATGTAAGTCTCTTCAGGCCTCTCTGAAATCATCCTGTTGGTTTGTTTCTTACAGAACAATAATATTCCATAACATTGATATACTATAACTTATTCAGCTGTTCTCCAACTGATAGGCATTTATTCAATTATAAAAAGGGCTGCCACAAATATTTTTTGCACATGTGGATCCCTTTCTCTACTTTAAGATCTCTTTGGGATATAAGCTCAGTAGAAACACTGCTGGATCAAAGGATATGCACAGTTTGATAGCCCTTTGGGCATAGTTCCAAATTGCTCTCCAGAATGGTTGGATCAGTTCACAACTCCACCAACAATGTATTAGTGTCCCAGTTTTCCTACATCCCCTCCAACATTCATCATTATCTTTTCCTGTCATCTTAGCCAATCTGAGAGGCATTTGCATTTCTTTGATTAATAGTGAGAGCACCTTTTCATATAACTAGAAATGGTTTCAATTTTTTCATGTGAAAATTGTCTGTTCATATCCTTTGACCATTTATCAATTGGGAGAATGGATTGAATTCTTATAAATTTGAGTCAATTCTCTATACATTTTAGAAATGAAGCCTTTATTAGACTTCTTAAGATGTAAAAATGTTTTCCCAGTTTATTGCTTTCCTTCTAATCTTATCTGCATTAGTTTTGTTTGTACAAAACTTTTTAACATAATATAATCAAACTTATCTATTTTGTGATCAATAATTATCTCCAGTACTTCTTTGGTCACATATTTTTTCCTCCTCCACCGATCTGAGAGGTAAACTACCCTATGTTCTTCTAAGTTGCTTATAACACTCTATGTCTAGATCATGAACCCATTTTGACCTTATCTTGGTATATGGTGTCAGGTGTGGGTCAATGCCTAGTTTCTGCTATACTAGTTTCCAGTTTTTCCCCGCAGTCTTTGTCAAGTAGTGAGAAGAAAGAGTTATTAAGTTGGGTAAAGTTTGGTTTGAGAATACAAAGGGTTAAGAAGATTGTTTTGATTAAAGCAAATAACTTTTGATTTCTTAGAGGATTATGGAATTTTATTGAACAATCTCCCCAAATTAGCTTAGAACAAATGAAATGATGAAATCCTTCATCATTGTCAGTTTTTCTTCCTGTAGGGGAAAAAAGTCTAGAGAAATGGATTCTTTAACCAGCTCTTCTATCTATCAAGGACTTGTTGTAAATATAATCTACACTTTAAATGGGCAAACTCAATTGACCAATTAGACCAAAGGAAATTACATTTTTTAATTGATAAAATTCTAAAAGCATCAATTAATGTTAATGTTAGGAAGCAGAAGAATTCTCTTAGTTTGGACAGCAGGACCCAACTACAAGATAGAGGAAACAAATATAATCTTGATTTCTAAAACTTAGAATTTCAGACCTGATTTAATGTCATATGTTCTATGTGTGTTCATTTTGTAAATGATGAAACTAAGTTTAGGAATAGTGGGTTCTTTATTTCAGACAGAAAATAACTTATACAATCAGGAAAATCTTTTAAGAGAATGGGAAATAAGTATCTCTTTTATCTGTGTTGTCATTTGTGCTTTGTGCTAATCTAAGCTAAAACACCAAGCTAACAGGTGTTAACTATATCTTTTCTTTTGGCATGATCAACCAAAAGAAACAAAATGTTAAAAAAAAAAAAAGTAAACTTTCAAAAATAAAAGCCTTAAAAAAGGCAAATCTTTCTTCCCTCCTCCCGCCCCTGTTTCCAACACTATGTTGGAGATTGCTGAGATGAAAGACATATACAGAAATTAACTAAAAACTGATTGGAATCA
Organism: Sminthopsis crassicaudata; assembly: GCF_048593235.1. Lineage (NCBI taxonomy): Eukaryota > Metazoa > Chordata > Mammalia > Dasyuromorphia > Dasyuridae > Sminthopsis > Sminthopsis crassicaudata. Next base: position 142,479,584 of record NC_133618.1, on the reverse strand, counting down.
ATCAAATTTCTTTCGATTTTATATTATAACTTGGATGACTTTATAAAGTATTTCGATGAGCTTATGGGCAACTAGAAAATTCTGTAAAATTTAATGAAAACAACAATTTAAAAAAATCACAGATCAGATGTTCCTTAATGGGACTTTTAAAATGGTTAGAAATTTATTTGAAGTTGAAGTTTTAATTTTAAGAACTGTCTTATTAATTATTAGCTATGTTCAGAAGAGAGTCAATGAAATAGGAATACAGAGAAGTGTTTAAGATTGGGATAAGTTTGTCATGAAATTTTTATTGTTAGGCAGAATAAGGAAATTTAGATCTTTTCATAAAAGAATTAAAGTGGGTAGAATCAGAATTCATTTACCATTCTGTAGTTTACTACTTTAAAATAGCCAACCTGAGTGTACTAAATTCTGATTGGGACTTCTAATTGAAAGTGAATCCAAAAGTGCTCCCCAAAAAGGAAAGACTTATTATGAAATCGCAAAGCAACTGAAGATGTGATTTAATGATACTAGAGATTTAAATCAATTGTTTAGGTAAATTAAAACAGTAAAATTTGTATTGAAAACAGTTGTTTAGTGAAAATAAGTTCATAAGATACCACCTCATACCTCTCAGACTAGCTAAGATATCAGGAAAATATAATGATAAATGGGGAGATGTGGGAAAACTGGGACACTAATGCATTCTTGGTGGAATTGTGAACTGATCCAGACCTTCTAGAGAACAATTTGGAACTATGCTCAAAGGTCTATAAAACTACATATATCCTTTGATCCAGCAGTGTTCCTACTGGGCTTATATCCCAAAGAGATCATAAAAGTTCCCAAATGTGTAAAAAATATATGTAGCAACTCTTTTTGTGGTGGCAAGGAATTGGAGATTGAGGGTATGCCCATCAACTGGGGAATGGCTAAATAGGTTGTGGTATATGAATGTAATAAATATTATTGTTCTATAAGAAATAATGAGCAGGCTGATTTCAGAAAAGACTTACATGAACTGATGCTGAGTGACGTGAGTACAACTAAGAGAACATTTTATACCATAAAAGCATGAATAATGTGATGATCAACTCTGATAGATTTAGCTCTTTTAGCAATACAGTGATCCAAGACAATTAATTCCAAGACAATTGAGATAAAAAATGCCATCTGCATCCATAGAACAAACTATGGAGACTGAATGTAGATTGAAGCATAGTATTTTCACCTTTTTTCTTTGTTTGCTTTTTCTTTCTCATAGCTTTTTGTTCTAATTTTTCTTTCACAACATGACTAATATAGAAATATTTAAATGATTATATATGTATAACCTATATCAGATTGCTTGCTGTCTTGGTGATGGAAGAGATAAGGAAGGGAGGGAGAAAAATGTTGGAACTCAAAATCTTATAGAAATGAATATTTTTTCATGTAAATTGGAAAAATAAAATATTTTTGAGGGAAAAAAGAAAATAAATCCAAGTTGTATAAATAAGACCATAATAAGTCAGGGAAAGAATTATTGAAGATAAAATTAAACAAAAATATAAAAAAGATATAGGTATAAATTAAGTTTATACACATCTTATAAAGGATGCTCAGATTACAAAAGATTGAATTAAAATGAACATATGGCTTATAAAATTATAAAATACTGAAACCTCTTTGAGAGGGAAAAGCAGAACTTGCAAATTATTTCAGGACAAATAAATATTTTATTTGATGAAATGAGGAAGCTTCCAATATAAAAGAAATTCTTATCATTTATAAGCTGATAAATCATAAAATCATAAAAACAAAGTGATTTGGAATCTCTACTAAATGATCTTATAATATAAATTAAGAAAAAACAAATATAAATGGACTTAATTTTTGAGTGATTTAAAAGGAAATACAGAAAAAGTCATACTCTGAGCCCTTCAGAAAAATATATCAGATAAAGTAAAGCAATTTCTGTTAACTCTATATGAAGTCAAAACTATGTTTTTATGAAAATAGAAAGTTTTTAACACAAAGAGATCTTAAAGGAGGGAAAGGGACCCACATGTGCAAAAATGTTTGTGGCAGTCCTTTTTATGGTGGCTAGAAACTGGAAACTGAATGGATGCCCATCAAATAGAGAATGGCTGAATAAATTATGGTATATGAATGTTATGGAATATTATTGTTCTGTAAGAAATGACCAACAGGATGATTTCAGAGAGCCCTGGAGAGACTTACATGAACTTATTAAGTGATATGAGCAAAACCAGGAGATCATTATACATAACAACAAGACTATACAATGATCAATTCTGATGAACATGCCTCTCTTAAACAATGAGATGATTCAAACCAGTTCTAATTGTTCAGTAATGAAGAGAGTCATCTACACCCAGAGAGAGGATTATGGGAAATGAGTTTGGACCATACCATAGCATTTTTACTCTTTCTGTTATTGTTTGCTTGCATTTTTATTTTCCTTCTTAGGTTTTTTCTTTCTAGATCCTATTTTTCTTGTGCAGTAAGATAACTTTATAAATATGTATACACATATAGAGAGAACTGACTCTAAATTATAAGAAATCAAGCCATTCTACAACTGATAAATGGTCAAAGGATATGAACAGACAATTCTCAGATGAAGAAATTGAAACTATTTCTAGCCATATGAAAAGATGCTCCAAGTCATTATTAATCAGAGAAATGCTAATTAAGACAACTCTGAGATACCACTACACACCTGTAAGATTGGCTAGAATGATAGGGAAAAATAATGCACAATATTGGAGGGGATGTGGGAAAACTGGGACACTGATACATTGTTGGTGGAATTGTGAATACATCCAGCCATTCTGGAGAGCAATTTGGAACTATGCTCAAAAAGTTATCAAACTGCATACCCTTTGATCCAGCAGTGTTTCTACTGGGCTTATATCCCTAAGAGATCTTAAAGAAGGGAAAGGGATCTGTATGTGCAAGAACGTTTGTGGCAGCTCTCTTTGTAGTGGCCAGAAACTGGAAACTGAGTGGATGCCCATCAATTGGAGAATGGCTGAGTAAATTGTGATATATGGATATTATGGAATATTATTGTTCTGTAAGAAATAACCAACAGGATGATTTTAAAAAGGCATGGAGAGACTTACATGAACTGATGCTGAGTGAAATGAGCAGGACCAGGGGATCGTTGTATACTTCAACAACAATACTATATGAGGATCAATTCTGAAGGATATGGCCATCTTCAACAATGAGATGAACCAAATCAGTTCCAAAGAGCAGTAATGAACTGAACCAGCTACACCCAGTGAAAGAACTCTGGGAAATAAGTGTGAACCACTACATAGAATTCCCAATCCCTCTATTTTTGTCCGCCTGCATTTTGGATTTCCTTCACAGGCTAATTGAACAATATTTCAAAGTCTGATTCTTTTTGTACAGCAAAACAACTGTTTGGACATGTATACATATATTGTATTTAATTTATACTTTAACATATTTAACATGTATTGATCAACCTGCCATCTGGGGGTGGGGAGGGGAAGGAGGGGAAAAATTAGAACAAAAGGTTTGGCAATTGTCAAAGTTGTAAAATTATTCATGCATATATCTGGTAAATAAAAACTATTAGTAAAAAAGAAATGTATAATGTTTGAATAATAAAAATATGTATACATATATTGGATTTAACATATATTTTAATATATTTAACATATATTGGACTACCTGCTATATAGGGGAGGAAGTGAGGGGAAGGAGGGGAAAATTTGGAACAGAAGGTTTTGCAAGGGTCAATGTTGAAAAATTACCCGTGCATATTTTGTAAATAAAAAACTATAATAATAATAATAATAAAAATAGAAAATTTAAATCAAGGTATTCTACTATAAATAAAAGTTTCATTCTAATTCAAGTAATTGTCAAATATGTATTAAAGCATGAGAATATTGATGATAATGGGTCCCAAAATTTGAAACCTTGGCAATTAATGGCCTTTGCAGTAAGGTAAGATTTTTAAAAATTATTTGAATTATGTTTCATTTAGGTGAATTAAAATTTAAATTAAAATAGATTTTGGTTAATTTATAATTATTAGGAAATTAGCTTCTCTTTTGATGAGAATCAAACATAAAATTCTTAATATGGAAGATAGTTTTAGAAACTATCAAAGCTTTGTAAAAACAAAACAAAACAAAATAAAATAAAAACAAGCAACTAGGAATCAGGAACATTTACAATCAATAAGCACCAAAATGGATGTTTCCTTTGAAAAGTATTTCAATAAAAGTGAATAATAGAGTAGTAACAGTAACATGATTATGAGAATAGCGAAGAACCTTTTACAGTATTAATATGTGACATTCTGGTGCAATATAGTTAGGCTTTGGCCTGTCCTCTAGGGCATTGCCAAAATAGCTAAATGAACGATTTTTCCAGCATAAAAGAAATTAACTTTGTGAAGGAAATGGACAATTTCTTCTTCCAAGTCATCCTGCTTATTAAAATCTGGGACATCCTACAATGGAGATCTTGTGTTGAGTTGTTTTTGAATCTATTTGTCACTTATAAAAACTATGTGATTTTAACTAATTCTAACTGCCCAAAAATCCTTAATGAAATTGGTATGAACTGTGCATTTATAAACAGTAAGGATCATAAAGGGGGTTAGCTTCTTGGATCTAGCCTCAGATACTTTTTCCTTTAAAAAAAATTTAATAGTATTTTATTTTTCCAAATACATTCAAAGATATTTTTCAACATTCACCTTTGCAAAATCTTGTGTTCCAGAATTTTCTCCCTTTCCTCTTTCCATTCCCTCTCCCCCAAGACAGCAAATAGTCTGATGTTGGTTAAACATGTGCCACTGTTCTGAACATATTTCCATATTCATCATTATCAAGATCAAAGGAGAAAAATGAGAAAGGAAAAAACAAACAAGCAAACAACAAAAAAAGGTGATTCAGTCTCTATAGTTCTCTCTCTGGATGCAGATGATAGCTTCTATCACAAGTCTGTTGGAAGTGGCTTAAATCACCTCTCTGTTGAAAAGAGCCAAGTCCATCAGAGTTGATCACCACAAACTCTTCTTGTTCCTGTGTATAATGTTCTCTTGATTCTATTCACTTCATTCAGCATCAGTTTGTATAAATCTTTACAGGCTTTTCTGAAATCGGCCTGCTTTTCATTTCTTATAGAATAATATTCCATAGTGGATATCTTCAACATAAGAAATATCCAACTCACTTCCAGTTGATCAATGATGGACAGGAATAACTACACCCAGAGATGGAACACTGGGAAGTGAATGTAAATTGTTAGCACTACTGTCTATCTACCCAGGTTACTTATACCTTCGGAATCTAATACTTAATGTGTAACAAGAAAATGGTATTTACACACATATATTGTATCTAGGTTATATTGTAACACATGTAAAATGTAGGGGATTGCCTGTCATCGGGGGGGAGGGAATGGAGGGAAGGGGCGATAATTTGGAAAAACGAATACAAGGGATAATATTATTAAAAAAATTACTCATGCATATATACTGTGAAAAAAAATTCTAAAAAAAAAAGAATAATATTCTATTACATTCACATACCATAACTTATTCAGCTATTCCCCAACTGATGGGCATCCATTCAATTTTCAATTTCTTTCCACTATAAAAAAGGCTGCTACAAATATTTTTGTACATGTGGGTCCTTTCCCCTCCTTTATATACATTATATATTTATGAACATTTATATACAGAATAGTAGAGATATTGCTGGATTAAATGAATTATTATCACAGTTTTATAGCCCTTTGGGCATAGTTCCAAATTGCTCTCCAAAATGGTTGGATCAATTCACAACTCCCCCAACAATATATAAATGTCCCAATTTCCCCACATTTCCAACACTTATCTTTTCTGCTAGCTTGGCCAATATGAGAAGTGTGAAATAGTACCTTATGCATTTCTCTAATCAATGATGACTTAGAGAATTTTTTTAAATGACTAGAAATGTCTTTAATTTGTCTGAAAATTGTTCACATTCTTTGACCATTTATCAATTGAGGAATGGCTAGTATTCTTATGTGAGTTAATATTTTAGAAATAGCCTCAGATACTTAACAATTATTGTCTGACCCTGGGCAAGTCACTTAACCCCAATTGCCTCAAAAAAAAAAATCAAAAAGGTTTTTACTAGAAAACTTAAGTTGAAGAAGGGGTAATGTTGCTTAAGGAAATGTTTCTTCCTCTTTTTAAATTCAAATACTGTTATTACATTATAAATGTTATGATTATGACTTTACACATTTTTTAAAAGTAGAAAATAGTAAATTACTGCTGGGAGAAAAGCATGATGAAATCCTCTTGGGAGATCTTTATCTATGAGGTTCCTTGAAATAAGCCTTGCTGACAGGGTATTGTGAAACTTGACAGCATTGCCATTTGAGGAGCTGAGGCCTTTCCCACCCAAAGTGAAAAACTTAAAACTTTTGAATAGTTAAATGTGTGTCATTTGGGATCATTTGGAAACTCAGGTAATTGTATCTTTTAATGTTATAATTTTGAACTATTTACTGTGTATCAACTTGTGGTGAGGAAGTAAAAACAGCAGTATCATGTCTTTTAGGTCTGGGTGACTGAGGAAGGTAAGGTATTCCTCCCCAAATATACTTTTTCAGTTCATGGTAGAAGCTATGTGTCATTGTGGCACACAAGGGATAATAGAATTAAGAGTGGTTACTCCAGATACCACCAATGGCATAGCTATGTGTCCAACTTGTGCAGCTTTTAATTAGCTTGTCTATCAAGTCACAACCAGTGGTGTCCCATCTGCTAGGTACTTACAGAAGATTAGTACTGAGTCCAAGTTAGTCCTTAAAATTGTGCCCAGGTATGTTCCACTTGCTTACATGGACTCTGCTGGATGAATTTCATTCTCATTTTTATCCCATTGTATTCTGGAAATGGTGATATTTTACTTTTGGCTTTGCATACCAATGTGTGTTTGTGTTTAGGAAGGAAAAGAGGGATGATAGTTGTAAATAGATGAGATTTGTGGATAGTTGAAACATTCTAAATGAGATTTTGAGGCTAATATATGAGAAAAATAACAATTATCTAGTTCTGAGCTACAATTAGTGAAATTTTGCTGTCTGAGGAAGTTTCTTGGAACTTCACTTTACTGTTAGTCTGTTAGTTTTGAATCCAGGTGTGTTTTAAGGCTGCTGGTTCATCATTCAACGGAAATGCCATGTATCCCTGTTTGAGGCCTATCCACAGGAGAATGTCCTGGGCAAGTTAAGAGAATGACCTTGCAAAGGTAAAGATAGCATTCTCTTGAGCATATCCCCATCTTATTAAATAAAAAAAATTCTTACCTAGTTAATTTTGAAATTGGCTATGATATCGAGTCATACAATTGGCACCTGAAATCAAACAGAATATTGCTATATTCTTGCATTTCTTCACATAGCAAACTGAATTGATAAGGACAGTTATAAAAGAATATGAATCCTATTGGTGATTTTAAAGTAACCATAAATGTTAATATAGTGAGGGATCATTTTAAATTCTTATTTGAATCAGATAATGGAGATCGTGAAGCCTTATAACTGGTAAGATATATAGTTTATAAGAAATCACCCTATAACATTCTTTTATTGTGAAAATATGATTAATAGATGTCAGTTAAAATATGACAATTTTCAAAATTGGATTAAGAATTTTACGTGTAAAATTGTATGAAATATCTAATAATATTAAGAGACAAAAACTAATTTTCCAGGTCAGGCTATCATGATGCAATAATCAAAATTTTCTCAAGTTTCAGAAGAATTGTCTTACAGCTCTATTTAATATTGTTAAGTCTTAGCACCTGAAACACAGATCTAAGGAAGAAACTTCTTTATAGTCGACTTGAGAATATGGCTTGTATTAAAAACACACAATTATAGACTCTGAACTTTTTTCATCCACATCAAGGATATGTGATCCTTAATAGCGGAAGCTACGATTTTTGGAACTTATTGTAAGAACTCATGGGGTAGAGTTTATATTATGGAGTGTTTCCAGATCCTGATCAAGGAATCCGATGATGTCAGTAACCGGGATGGGGCTGACATCCATAAACTAGAAGTGGGGTTCTTATGGGGAAAGGCTTCTGGGGAATGACGTAATAGATTTTCCTTATTTCACATATGAATATGTCCATGCCTTCTCAAGGAGTGGGGAGGGAGGAAGAAGAGATTTTGGAACTCAATTTATAAAACTCAAAGTTTAAAAAAAAAATTAAATTTAGAGGCCGCTAGGTGGCGCACTGCACAGAGCACCAGCCCTGGAGTCAGGAGGACCTGAGTTCAAATGTGTGACCCCGGGCAAGTCACTTAACCCCAATGGCCTCGGTAAAATAATTGGGAAATATTTAACTTGGTAAATGAAAAAGTGTTTGTGTAGAGACTCTTTGTTCTCAGTACCTTAGGCGTCTGTGGTTTTTAGTTTGTCCTTTTTCTCACGGCCCTGCCCTCAGTGGGGGGCAGGTCGAAAGCCCGAAACGGCGGCATGGTCCCCTTGGAAGCCAGCCGAGACCGGCGGCATCATTTAAATCCTCAACAATTCGCTTCATGTAAACCTCCTACATGGGAATACTTGGTTTTTCTCGAGTCCTCCATCATTACTCCCTAACTAACTGTAGGACAATGTTTTCCACAGGCTGGCGATCCTGGCACCTAAGTGGAAGGTCTGGGCTTTGGGGAAACTCCAGCAGTTTTAAATAAAGCCTTTTACCCCTTGAGTCTAAGGCCGGAAAAGCCCCGTATCAAACACTGGGATCGATCGGGGGCACAAAATCCGCCCACAAGCGGCTGGCGCTCTAACTGCGGGAGTAACGGGTGGCGGCGAGGCGGCAGGACACAAAAGGAGCCAGTGCTCGGGAGAGCGGGAGGTTGACGCACCTCACCCGGGAGCAAGTCCGATCACCGTTCCTGGTTCCAGAACTAAATGTGTATGGAGAGGAAGAAGGTGTACTGCACTAAAGGGCGCGGTGGGTCGGTTGGTCCGGCAGAAGACGAAGCCAGGAGGCGTAACCAAACTACCTTCCGACCAGAAGTCAAGGCAGAAGTACTTCCGGGGTACCGAACTTTGGTCTTAAAACGTAAGGTTTTTTGCCCCGCCCCCTCGCCCCAGCCAATTGACAGGTATTTTCTTAACCATGCTTCCCAAGTGCACTAGATTGGCCCGCCTACTCCAAACTCTTCTACCCCCTTTCTCCGAATCCCAAGTGCCTCCAGATATTCTCGCCAGTGCGCTTGCGCCAAATAGTGCCGCCGGCTGCGACGAGGGGAAGGCAACAATTCTCTGCTTCACTTTTCTTTTCCCATTTCGATTCTGTGCTTGTGTTGGGGAGGTTGGTGCGTGCGCAGACGCAGGCCCAGTGGTCGGCCGATCTACTTTTTCTATTCCTTCCACGCTTTCCCTTCGCAGGCGAGGAACTACTTCCGGTAGCTGCCCGGAACCGGCAATTGCGAGGCGGGGCTTAGAGGGAGGCGATGGCGGCGGGAAGCGGGGGAAGCTGTCTGGATGCGCTGGTGAGTGCGGTTCCTCTGCGTGAGTGCCAGGGACTGTGGAGTGGGATGGGGCAGGACAGGGCCTTGACCTGTAGTTTTTCCCTCGCTGTCTCCACAGGGTCCTGGGGAGCTGCTGTCGGCAGCTCACGCCCTCTCTCTGCCAGCCGAGGCCTACGGCAATGACGTGAGTACCAGCCGGACCCTCGAGCCCCCTTCAGCCTTGGAGATTCCCCTCCTTAGGCCCCTTTCTTTCCTGGAAGCCCAGGCGGCCCCCACGTGCCCCGAGGCGCCCGCGGCGAGCTTTAAGTTGCGCTTCTCTGGGCTCGTTCCCTGGGGCGCTTGTTAAGCCCTAAGCCCCGAACTCTTCTTACCTGTCCCCTGCTTCTTTCTGGGCGCCCCGCATCCCGGTCCACTTGTCTTTTTGGGCTGACTTGTTAACACTATAACTCCGCCTCCTGTTTTCTCAGTTCTCCCCTCGCAAACACGCCTTTTTACCCCAGTCCTTAAACGTCGGGGCCCATGATTTCCTTTGTAATCCGATATATTTCATTCTATACGTTTCACGTTCTGAAAAAATAGGCCTGAAACATAAAAAATTATGCCCCTTTTGCTTTAGACCCTGCTGTTAGGGAGAGGCAGCAGGATGGAGGCCTGACCTGTAGTCGAAGGATGTGGCTTTTCAGACCTACCAAAGAAGGGCATGTAGCCGGCCTCTGAGGCTCTTTCCAGCTCCATATGAGTGCTCCCGTGTCCTCTGAACGTTTCAAGCTGGATCTTCCACAGATTCTCTTGCTTGTCGGGGTACTACCATCTCAGTCAAGTCAGAAACGTGGTGTTATTGCTCTCATTTGTACATCCTCTCCAATCAGTGGCCAGATCTTCACATCCTTTTCACCAAATGATCTTCACTCCTGGCCCCTTCTCTTCACGAGCTTCCTTGGGTTAGGCCTCCATCGCTTCTGGCCTGGACTATTCTAGTGTCCTCCTTAGTGGTCTCTTAACTCAAATCGTTTTATCTTCCAGAGAACTGCCAAAGACATTTTTCGGAATTGTAGCTCTGATGGATTATTTTCCTTTTTAGTAAATTACTGACTCCTTATGGCCTCTGGGATTGAATATAAGTGTTTAGGCATTAACAGAATGACTCCATCCTACCTTTTCAGTGTTATATACCGTTTCCATGAGATACTCCCATGGCTATCTCTGTGCCTGGAATGCATTCATTCCTCATTCCCACCTTTTAGAATCCATACCTAGCATCTTTCAAAGCTCAGCTCAAGTACTTTTCTGGTCCTGTTTTCTCATTTTGGAAATTGAGGGCCTTGGATTAGATAAAGATCCTAGGAACTTCAGTATAAAATAATTGCATTTAAGGTATAAACCTTATATATTGAGTATGTGCAGAGAAATGAACTAAAGTAGGTTAGATCTCACCTTGAATGGGATTTGGTTTCTAGGCCAAAAGGGAGCTTATTGAAGGTGTTCAAAGAGAAGAATGTATCAAATGAGTATTAGAATACATAGAAAAGGAAGACTAATCTAGCTAGAAAAGATGCATATGGATTAATAGTGAAGTGGTGTATACACATTCATTGAGGACTGGCCTCTAGCGTCTGAGGTTCAAATCCTCTCTGACCTTCAGCAAATCACGTAAACTTCTTAGATTCACAAAGCAAGTCTAAAGACTAAGTGGCTTATGTGTTACTTACCTGCATTGATAGAAAACTACCAGTGTGTTACTTTCCCCCTATCTGTTGAAATTTTGGATTTTGATCCTTTCCCTTTAGATAAACCAAGGTTTAAGGAGGCATGTAGTGGTTCATTTTAGGTGACATTGGCTTAGGAAGGAAACAGTTATTTAGTGGAGAGTTGGCTTCTGTAATTTCACCCATGTGATACCTTTTCTAGTGGTATCATATGACAACCTTAGATATTATTTCATGGATTACTGTAGCTAAAAATGTTCAGTTTTATGTAAATAACTTTCTCCAGCATTAGCTAGGCTTTTGACAATATTTTTTGAAAGCAGATTTTTTTTGTTATTGTTGAGGCAATTGGAGTTAAGTAACCTGCCCAGGGCTACATAGCTAGGAAGTATTGTGTCTAAGGCCAGATTTGAACTTGAGTCCTCCTGAATCCAGGTTTGGTATTCTATCCACTATGCCACCTAACTCCTTTAGCCTAGTATTCAAGGCCTTCTGTAAGCTGGCTATAATTTACTTTTATAGACTTATCTCCTACCACTTTCCTTTTAAAAGAGACACCAGACACCTGAACCCTCTCTTCATTTCTGATCTTTGTCTTTAATGCTTTTACCTTGAGTCGCATTTGTTAAACCATTAAATGTCCTTGAAATCCTAATTGATTGTATAGCTAAAAAATATTTTATCTTACCTTATGCACTCAATTTAGAATAATGTGTATGTAGTATTCCACAATGCCTTGTATATATTAGGCATTTGATAATGGAATAGTACATATGAATACAAAGAGCTTTAAAAAATGAAACATCTTCTTTGCATTGTATGTTGCCTTTGATTATAGGAGCATAGATTAATTTCATTTTATATTTTAAGAATCAAGGCACACAAGCAAATCAATCTTAAGAGTTAAGGAATTAATAAGCAAATACTCCACTTGATTCAAATCCAGTATCTTTAAAAAAAAAAAAAAAAAAAGATCTGAGTATACATGGCTATCTCCAACAGCATCTCTTGCAGCTGTGAAAGCAATGTAATTAATTGAGATTCATGATCCATCTAGCTTACTTGTTAACTTTTGACAACTGGTACTTAGAGATGCCAAGCCCAGCACAGCTTGGGTGCCATCACTTGTTCTCAGGTGTATCCTCAAGAACCTCTTTGTCACTCATCTTGTCTATCTGCCCAGAATGGTTTTCCTTGTGTTCCCTCCAGTTTAGACTGCTCTTTTGTGACAAGCCAGCAGCCATACTGAGATGATTTTTTGTTGTTATATTATTGCAGCCTAACATTGAGATGGTTTGGGCCATGAAGGCTATGCAGCATGCTGAGGTTTACTACAATGTGAGTCTTTTTTATTTCAACTATTCAAATAAAATTAAGAAGACCCTTCACAGGGCCAAGCATTTTACAGTCTTCTGGGAGGCTGTGGTGGTATTCAGCTTGGGGTTAAAAAATGGTACAGGAAAAGAACTACTGTTATTTCTTTTTCAGATTGGGTGACTAACAAAAGTTTCTAGTTCCTAAGAGACAGTGGTACAATAGTAGAGTAAATGATAATTTTTTTGGGAAGGACTAGAGTTGAAATTCCACTTCTGCCATTTTCTACCTGTAGACCTTAAGACATATCATTTGGTTTCCTCTTCTATAACATGAAGGGCTTGGACTAAACGTTCCTTCCTTCCCAATACAGATTTATGATTGTACAGTGGAAACAAGAGTAGACCAAGGTCAGGAGAATTGCAATATCCTTTATAATAATAATTGTTATGAGAAATTCCAGACTTTTCTTTGAAATATTTCCTTCCCTTTTATCTGGCAGTTGATTTCTTCAGTTGACCCCCTGTTCCTAAGACTCACTAAAGTGGATGACCAGATCTATTCAGAGTTCCGGGAGAATTTTGGAAAACTCAAGATAGATGTGTTGGACCCAGAAGAGCTCAAATCAGAACCAGCTAAAGAAGTAAGAAGGATCTTTAAGAACTAAATTAAAATTGTGATTTAGTGGGGCAGCTAGGTGGCACAGTGGATACAACACCAGCCCTGAAGTCAGGAGGACCTGAGTTCAAATATGATCTCAGACACTTAATAGTGTCTGACCTTAACATAGAATCAAGAAAAATATAAAATATCAAGAGTGAATGGTTATATATATTCAGAGGCTGATTTTTTTCTGATCGTGTGGGGTTTTTTGCCTTCTGGATATTTCACTTGTTTTAGGCATGTCTTAAGTAAACTAAACTAAATAGTTTATTCCAAAGTATTTAAAGAAAAGGTTAAAATAAGGCATTTTAGGTTTTATCTTATAACTATAAATTGTTAAGAAATTGGCATTTTCTTATAAAAATTTAATTTGTAATTTTAAGAGAAAAGATTGACTTTTTTCTACTAGTATTAACTATATTTATTACATATTCAACCATTATGAGTACTGATGCTAAGAAGGTCCAATCTCCAGCCTTTTTTTCCCTTTTTTTTTGGGGGGGGGGCGGGGAGGGAGGAAGAAGAGAAATGCTGGGTCTCTTTCCTTGTCTCAGCCAGGCTAATATAGTGCAATGATTATTCACATGTCCCAGCCCAACTTTCCATCCACACGGAATCTGTATCTTGCCTAGTGGCTTTCTGCTCCTTAGAACTAACAGACTTAGACTTAGGCTCAGCAACTCAAAATTCCTAATCGCAAGCAAATCTACTAGTCTTCTAACTTTAAGATCAGGGGCATCAAAATTTTTGACATATATGGATAAGAACATGGCTTGGACCTCCTAGTAGTTAAATTCTTGTCTTGACAGTGAATAATAATTTTAATCCTGGTGTAAACTTGCCTCCAATAGTCTACATAAGGCCATAGTAGCTAAGTATGTTTGTTTTTTCTGGTCTGGGTTTTTCTTTCTTAGAAATGGAGACCATTTTGCATGAAGTTCAATGGTATTGTTGAAGATTTCAATTATGGTACACTGCTACGGCTGGATTGTACTCAGGGATATAGTGAAGAAAACACTATCTTTGGTGAGTATTATGTGCAGATAGTCTCTAGTTTGAGAACTTACTGCTAGAATTTCTCCTAGGCCTTTTTCAGTTTTCTTGTGGACCTTTGAGCTGGGAGTTCTTGTCAGAAGAAAAGGTGATCTAAAATGTAATTCTCCTTGCTTTCCAGCTACCAGGATACAGTTTTTTGCTATTGAAATAGCCCGGAACAGGGAAGGTTATAATAGAGCTGTTTACAACAGTGGTCAGCAGAATGGAGCAGCAGAAAAAGACACTACTATGCCCAGGTAAAGGCTGCAGGAGCTACCAGTCTTTCAGATCACTGAATCTAATATCCAGGGAAACTTGCAGGAACCTTTGTGGATTAAAGAAGCATCATCATTTGCCATCTGCTGTGTGTAGTTTCCTGATTCAACCATTGGAGTTGTCACACAAACTTCTCAGGGTGTAATTGAACAAAAGAGGCAGTGTTCAGAACTGTTCAAGGAGCAATCAGTCAGTAAAAAACCTGATCTTATAAATAGTATGGATATAGGCCATACCTTTAAAAAAAAAACAAAAAAACCCCAAAAATACAAGACATGTTGTTTTGGTGAACTTTATATGTGGGAAGTTTTATAAAAAGGACTTTGTGTTTTATCCTTCTGAATCTTACTCATTGTTCTCAGAAGCAAATAGTTCCAGAAACATATGTGCTCTTTAATTGCTCTAACTGTAAGGCAACTATAAAACAATTTCAACTTTGTTATATCTCTTGTACATTTGTGGCTAACAGTTTATACTATTTCCTAAGATGTCTAGAAGTAGGTTTGGTTATAATGGTAAAATCGGCTAGCTACTGGCATTATACCAATCATTATATGCTTTAATATCCATGCTTATGGTCAGAACACTTAAACAACCGGATGAGAATAAATTCAGTAGAAACCATTGAAGTTTATTGGCGGTCACAATGCTTACACTGTATGTAGCAAACACCCTTACAAGTCAACCGTCAATCTGACCACGCAAGAAAGGACCCAACACACAATCGCCAGAGGAAAGAACAAAAAACAAAACACAAAACAAAAACACAAAACCAAAAAGAAACAAAAACAAGAAACTAAACAGGGTTGGGTTAGGGGTGGGCAAGGGAAGAGAAATGAAAATAAAACCTAATTGATGTATTCCTTGGGCAAGAGCTGAACTAGAGATGCACACAACTAGCAGCAACAATTGTGGGAAAGGTACAAGGCAAACAGCTTTTTCTATTAATTACTCTGTAGGTATTTTTTTTGTTTTCAATATTAAAAACATTTACTATGGTGGGTTTTTTTAAAAAGGAAAAAATGTCTTTTTAAAAGGGAGAAGAGAAGGATGTTAAATATTTCATGCTAGGCAGACCTTGTTATTAAGAACCCCCTCCATTGTGGTAACTTTCTCCAGCTCATACATTCATGAGTGCAGGGTATATATAGATATATATAAATATCCACACACACACATACATACACACACACTCATGCACGCGCGCGCACACACACACACACTCTGCCTCAAGGGCTGGGGAAGACTAAAAGTTGTTGGCCACAGGAACTTGGCCAGAAGTAGCCATGTTCAGAGCTGTTCAGCCCCAGGGCAATAAGCTTTTATTTCAGCTCCTGTTTGTCTCCATACTTCAGAGACCCAAGAAATCATTTAACATTCTGGTAAAAATCACACTGCCTTTAGAGCAAGAGGCCTTTGTCCAGGGAAATGGGAGAAAGGAACAAAACACTTTAGCTGGAGTATCTGTCAGTGGTGGTGGGGGGAGGGAGTTTTAAAACATAGTAAAGGAGGGATGGTGCTTGGTTGGACATGGCTTAGAGTTCCTAATAACAAGGGTTAAGACAATAACAGGAAATGGTAATTTCAGGGAGAAGTGAAGGGACGGACAATAAGAAAAAATATACATTTTGGAATTACTTTTTTTTTGCCTCTCTCTACGCTTGTCACTAAATATATCTCTGCACTTTCACACACCCTCATCCAGTAAAGCTTCAGGCCACCAGAATACACATTTTCATCACTTGCATACACAACCCCTCACTTCAGCATTGGTGCACTAGACTCTGTAAAAATTTTTCAATCACACTTTTTTTTTTTTTTAAACTTGAGTCAATATAAACCTTGTTCAAAATGTTATGAAAAAATGTACATGTTTATACAAGGCAGGTTGTGTCAGGACGCTGGGGTTCTTCCCCTCCACTAGGAAGAGGGGGCTGGATTCTCACACCTTCCTGCTTACTATCCCCACTTCCCCCAACCCCACCCCACCTCCCAGGAACCAAGCAGTGCCCTGCCCCCTGGTGAGCACAGGCTCACACCCCTCCTTCCCTGGGAAAACAGCCAAACTGACCTTTGTAATCCCCCCCAGAGGGAGGAGCAAGGGTCAGCCATACCCTCTCCCCCTCAGAATTGTTCAACCCTCTGGGCCAGACCAAAGGGACACTGCTCTGTACAGGTGGAATCCGGTAAGGTGTCAGCTCATCATGTCATTGCTATTCACGCCATAGGTGGAATTTTTCATGGAGTCATTGACTTCCCGACGAAATGCTGATAAGTTCTGGGTGAACCTGTAGAGAAAAATCGTGTAAGTTACAGGAAGAAGAACATCCATCTTAGGAATGTTTCTTTCCATTTCAGTGAAGAAATGCTGCCTACCTAAACATGAAAACCAACACTGACCACCTGATGTTCTCTCTCCCCACTTTGAAGGCTCTGTTTCTAGGGCTCTAGTTAAGCCACAGGTTCATAATGAAGAAAATTTGCAGGTAGGGTTGAGTAAATTTTTTTTTTTTTTGCCAAGGCAACTGAAGTCAAGTGACTTGTTCAGGAACACAAGCTAGTAAGTTCGAAGTGTCTTTGGTCAAACTTGAACTTGGGACCTCCTGACCCCAGCCAGTGTTCCAACACTGCATTATCTCAGTGCTCCTGGGTAAAATTCATAAGGGCCACTTTAGTTAGAACTCAAAATCTTTGAGTTCAAAGGAACTTTGGGAGTTTCTCAACATTCTCATTTTACTAAGGAAACCAGAATATAAAAATCCAAGGCTTCTGCTTCCAGAGCTATTTCCATAATATGATGGTGCTTCCAGTAGACAAGCAGGATAGTTAGTTACTCAACATTTAAGATAAGGAAAAGAGGTTAGTTTCCCTCAGAAAACATCATTTACAACATTTTCTGAGTAAGGAAAGATCTTAAAAGGGATGTAAATTTGTTAGCCATGTTGTCTCATTAGAAAATGTCATCACTATATACTCACCTATCTCTGTTTTTTGTCAGAAGATTTCGTTCAATGCCTTCCATCAGATTCTCAAAACACAGATGCATTGCCTGCTGTTTTTCAGGGGGTTGGCTGTTCACTATACTGTTCCTCAAATCTGAGAAATACTGTTACGGGGGTAAGAGTAAGACAAAATAAGGGAAAGAGAACAGTTCAGATTACTTAAATGCTATACTAATTTCTCATTATATATCTTAAATAAAAAAAAGTATACACAAAAACTGCTATATGGAAAAATAAAGACAAGATTTTTTGGAGTTGACAATTTAAAGTAGATATTTAAGTATATGAAAGGAAATGTTATTCAAGTTCTAGTTGTAGTAAAAATTTAAGAGCCTACTATGCACAAGGTTTTGTATTAAATACTGGGAATACAAAGATAAAAGATAGATCCTACCTTCTTGAAGCTCCTTTAAGGAGCTCACAATCAACAAAAGTCGAAATAGTTAATAGTTTGAGGTCTTTCTGTCCACCAATTTATAAGTGTTTTTTCTCTCCAAAGCCTGATAAGACACCTCAGCATTTATATCACCTATACAAAGACTAGGTTCCTAAGTCTACCTCTGCTAGTAGTGTGCTTTGGGCCCATGGAGAGATTTCAGGCAGTTTGAATTTAGATGGGAAAAAGATACAAGTCTTTTATTTCACTATAATTTGATTCCTTTCTAATTTTATGTATGTAGTAACATTCCCACAGACTGCTTGATGGATCCATACTACAAGAAAAGGTTAAGCACTTTTGGTTTAGTTTTATGATTTGGATCATGCTTCTACCATACAATTTGTAGCATTTCAGGAGGTGGACATGGGGGGAGCCATTTTGGACATATATATATATATGGACATATATATATATATGGACATATATATATATATATATATATATACATTTTTTGTATATATATATACATTTTGTATATATATATATTTTGGACAGGTATATATATAAAAACTTCCTGAAGCCTGGCCTTTTATTTGGTAGCCAACGAGTCAAATGGAGACATTAGTAATATTAAATCTGTGCATATAAGACAAGCTGGCAGTGCTTTGGAGGCTGCCAGTAGAAGGTCTCTGTCTTTGTGTTTCTCTTTGCATTTTAGGTAGTTTCTGTACAATAGCTTCTCATAGAATTCTAAAACCATAGGGCCTGACTTTTTTTTTCTTACCTTTTCATTAAGTAATATCAAACCAAGTAGAGGTCGGGACATGGACCACTGGTTCCGACAGTCCTCAAAAATGATAATATTCAGCACCGTTGACAGCATCTGGAAGTAACAAAACCCAAAAATCTGCCTATGAGATTTTGCTATTCAGGAAATATATATTATCCTGTCTATAAGCTATTTATAGTTACAATGGATTTATTTTTGGGTTTGGTGGTGTTACCAAGCTTTACCTGTCCTTATTTTTAACACGTGCCTCTAAAAAACCATTTCATCATTATTATAACAAAATTTCCAAAGGCATCAATTGTTTCTATTGATATAATAAAAAGTTAGTTCAGTTGGTTAGAGCATCATGATTATGAGGACAAGGTACTAAATTTGATGTTTATGGGACAGTTATTTTCATATTGTTTCAACACCCACATATATCCTAACCCCGACCAGTCGTCTTAAAAATATGCATGTAGCCCATAAAGGAGACCAGATCAAACTGGAGGGATCAGGGTTAGTTTATTCCTATTACTTTATAACTGGGGCAAAGAAGGTAGAATTGTGACCCTAAAGCTTAAGTAACTAGACTTATTTGTGTATGGTAATGTTTCTGCTAAAATGATATCGACTTATCTTCACAATTAGGGTGTTAGGTGTTAAATAAACATTTTGTGTGGACTCTCCCAGAACTTGCTTTCCTGACAGAATTCAATTTCCTGTCCTCATTCTCAAGTTGCTCACCTGCTGGATCATCTCTGGATGCTGCTGCATAATGTGCAGGAAACGGTCACTTTCCTGGGTCAGAGGGGTGGTTCTCTTCTTGGTGCTACGTGACAGCTGCTTGAAGAGGTATGTCACTATGTGGTCCAGGCAAGAGCAGCAGCCTGTGCATACCATGGTGTCTAAAAAGGAGAAAAATGAGCCAAGGTGCTATGGATTCAAATTCTTGGGCAGAGAGGTTACTTGTACTTAACACCTGACAGCAGGTAATGATCTATGGTAGTTTCTACCAGGACAACAGTTCCCATTAGCCTCTTTACCCCTTGTAAGATGGCACAATTTCTAAAGTTAAGTCAAAAAGCATATGACACTGAATAAAATTCTTAAGTAATTAGTGAACCATGGTCATATTACTACTTCAGTCTAGCTAAGTCACCAATCCTATAAGTGAGATTAAGAGTTTAGAGGCTTAAGTGCTATATGGAAATGAAAAATTCATTACAGAAGTAAATTTAAAGCATTATGTTTCCTATACAAATTTAGGCTAGTAATGATGTTGCCACATATTTACCTTGGTGTTCTATAGGTAACCTAAAATCACCTCTAACAGAGAAAGAACAGATTATTTTATTCATTTTATAGAAGAGGAAATTAAAGCACATTTAAATTAGTCAGCCAAGAGGTCACCAGATGAAAATAAATACCTTCTCCATGTTATCAATTCTCCACTTCCCAATATCATATAAAAAATGGTTGAAGACCAAGAGAAATACTTAAATACCCCCTTTTAGATAGTTTTAAAATTAACTAAACCAGTTATCAATGCCCAATATGATGAAAGAGAGATGTGACAATCTTGAAATACCATACAACTCTAAAATATCATTCATGGTTGGCTTTTGGATTGAAAAATGCCCCATACACAATTGCACACAATAGGAGATCATGAAATGTTAAAAGAAGTTTTTAATTTAATTCCATTCCAATTTTTATTCAACGAATGTATGATTAAAAAAGTTCAAGGATCACTAAATGATAGCCTGAGCCAATATCACAAAGGGTGAAGTTTTTTTGGATCCAGTTATTATATAAGCATTTTCTGCTTTGATAAATACGTATAGATGAGATTAATCCTTCAAACACTCAGTTTTTTGTTCTACCTTCATGAAATTTTGTACTTGTACATAAGAAGTTTTTAAGTGTTACAATGATTTCCACTCTAAGAGGAGCTACTAAATTTTTCATTCTATAATCATATAATGTGGGCTGTGAATGAAGAACAAGTATAATATCTTGTTGAGAAACCCCAGGTACTTGCCTAGTGCAGTAAGTCCTTCAGAAATGGAAGAAAGAATATACATGATAACATGGGGTTCCAGGCTGGCAATAAAGTTCATATGGTCCTGGGTGAGGACTTCCAGTAAAGAATAATATGACTGACTGAGCTTGGGGTAATCCTGTGGGCAAAAAGAAAAGATAAAAATCAACTGGGGGGGATAAAAGAATAATTTCAATAAAATTGCAGAATATAATCCTCATCAATTCTTCTGTATTAACACACTAAAATAAAAAGCCAGAAAGAAAAAAGTATAGAGTAGCATTTAAAACATACAACACATAATACATCAATCAACAAATATTCATTAAATGTTCTAAATGGTTTAAGTCATTAAAGGTTATGAACAGATTTCCAAAGAAAAAATGTGAATTAGAGAACTGTGAATTACCTTTCCCCCAAACATCATATTCAGGTTTCATTTCATATCCATTAAAAATTAAATGGCAATAAAAGACAGAAATAATTGGGGGGGCATCCCAAAAATTAATGTTGGTGGAGCTGTTAGTTTGAACTAAAAATCATTCTGAATTATGTTTAAAAAGTTACTAAATTGCTCACATTCTTAGGTCCAGGGATCTTTTGGTCATATTCCCCAAGAACGTAAAGAACAGATGGGCCCCTGGTATATCAAAATATTTATAGAAGCATTCATTGTAGTAGAAAAAAAAAAAAAAAGGAAACAAAATGGTTTTCCAATGATTGGGAAATGGCTGCACAAACTTGTGGTAAGTGATATTGTAGACTAGGATTAGATGGTAAGAAATGAGAATTAAGAGAAACATCAGTAGATATTATGAGCTGATACTTAACTACACACGTGTAAAGAATACAAAGCATAGTTAATTTAAATGAATAAAAATGGAAACAATCCTATTCTAGGTGGAGAAAGGTGAAAGGGAAGGTCTACACTATACTAGTATAAAATTCAGGCTTTACCAGGAGGTCACTATGTGGGATAGAGAGGAGCAGCTTGATAAAGGTCTGTAATGCGTTGTCCAATGCATCATCTCCATAGAGTCGGAAGACCCCAAAGTTAACATAGCTTCCGCTGAGAGCAGCCTTTAACATGGAGAAGCAGATGGAGATACCCTTGAGCTTCAGCGCATAGACTTGATCCTTTGGGACTTCTCCCAGAGTCAGGATGCGATTTCCTGAGCACACAGGCACATAAAGGATATGTAAGACAGAATACCTGACAGTCCCAGAAACCAAGAGAAGAGCTTTTACAAAGTCTGAGTATTTTTATCCAAAGTGCATGACTGAATCTAATAAATCTAATAAATCTAATAAATCAATAAATTTTTATCCAAAGTGCATGACTGAATCTAATAAAGGTTAAGCTAAGGATATATTGCTGAGTAAAATATGCAAGGTCTTTCTCTTTTTTCCATATCTGACTGATGGAAACATTTCTCCATTTGTAGTCTAACTACTGACTCCATTAAAGCAATCAGTATCTAGCCACACAGCCATTAAACTTTTTATTTGTGAATGAGGGAGGATTCTTGCTCAGATAGTTCCTAATCATTAGGAACCTAATATTAGTGGGCACTACTTTTCCCCAAAGTAAGCCCTATTGTACTTTCTTTCTCTTATTCAGAATACAGGACAATTTTTATGTGCCCAGTTTGTTGTCTATGCCCCAAGGCATTATATAATGAAATTCCTAAGAGCTAATCCTATTCATCTGTGTTATATAGAATACCCTGCATATAGCAAGCATTTCAGAAATATTTGACAAATTGAATTAGATAAATTCCAAGAACTGTCAGTCTAGCTCTTTGTCAGGAGAGCTCTGAAACTTTTATTTTCTGCCTACTATTTTGTAGTCAAACTATAATCCTGCTCAATCAATAGTCAAAGTTGCTCCATTGTACCTACCATATGTAGTTATCATTTTGCTGGTTTCCCGGAAGAGTAAGATACCATTTGGGGAAGAGACATCAAACTGAAGTCGTTGGGACCTGAGCAAAGAATACAGAAGACTGCTGATCAAGTATGGTGCTAGAGTGGTCGATGTAACTTAAGAAATCCTGCTATTCCTCACCCCAACTCTATCCTACCAGATCTTGGGTGCACTGAAAAAACTAGTGCAAAAGATTAAACTAGTACAACAGGCCAAAGAATTTGAATTTAGGTCTCTCTTTCTTTCCTCCAAAGAAAAAGTTGTTTAATAAGCTTAATAGTATGGAACCAGATATGCTATTTGCATGTAAAAGAATGTAATACTAGACCATTTTGCCTTTCACTCAAGAGAGACAGAAAACATTATTTTTTCTTTAATCTCTGTCATATATCTGTAAAGAAACAACTTTATGCATCATTGTGGTTTCCGTGGCAAGTAAAAGCATCATGCAAGATTGTGTTTGAGGTAGTAGGGATTGCCCAAATACTATTCCTAATAGAATTAGAGGGTGGTCTTTGGATCCCTAACTGCTCACTATACTACATTTTTTCTATTATTTGCTCTACACCACGGTGACTGATCTTCTGACTATAAGATATACAGTATAAATCACAAAAAGACTATATCCTTTATGTTTATGGATTATCTATGATCTCAGAGATACTTGGTGGTAAATAATTAAATTCTCTTGTTTTGTTTGGCCAAACCTCTATTCTTGAACTGAGGTTTCTGATTTTGCCTTATTTCAACAAAAGCTGCCCTAATGAAATACTCTAATTAGGATAGAGATTTTTATGTCTTTGCTGATGTGTCTTTTATGTAAAGGACAGTACAAATGAAAGGATAGGAAAAATAGGTTATCCTTTTAGAGAATGAATCCCAATGTATACACCAAGTCTGCCTGAAGCATCAGAAGAAGCAAATTACCTTGAGATTTCCTCTGACTCTTTTTTCAAGCTTACCTGTTATGTACCAATTCAGCCATCAGTTTGAGCACAGGTGTAGTACAGGCTGGGTCATGGTACCAAAGTTCAATTGCCCTCTGAAGGATTGGCATGTAAGATGGATACCTGTGAGTAGTTAAGGAAGCCCCTTTGGGCAGTATTCCAAAAGGTCCCAGGTTTACAATAATTTTCTAAGCATTTATCTAATAATAAACATGTTCATGCTCACTTTTCTCTGGTTTGTGGACAATAAACACAGCAAAAATTTTTCTAGGGGTACTACTCTACCAGAATAAAGGGTTACTGTTCCAGATTAAAGATAACTAATTTACAAAATGTTATTTAACACATTTTCTCCCTCAACAAGTTCCAAGTCCTTAAATTCTCATTTATCTTCATATCATTTTAGTGAGAAAACAAGAACTCAACTATTTTCTTGATTTCAAGTCTTAAGTGCCTTAGTTTTGGAAGACCAGTGAGGTGGATATGCACTTATTCTTCTGGACGCTAAGAGAAGCTTAAGAGTCTTATTTACCTATTCTCCAACCTTACTGACCTACTCTTTAATGAAAGATATATAGTATGCTTCCTATGAATACATGAAAATTCCTCACCACCTTCTCATTACTGATACATATCCCAATTCTATCCTATGGAAGAAATAAACTCTTGCCAATTCTCATTGTACACCAATTCTCTTCTGTGTCAGGATACATCCATTCAAACAACATCATGAAGCTGGTTTTCGCATTGAAGGCAAAAGCTATTCCCCTCAGATCTCTCACTAGGCCCACTAGAGTTCGCTGTAGCAAAAGATAGAGGCATGATTATTATTTTTAATAAAGATAAAACCATTGAGGATTTAAAGTTTCCAGAGTAAAATTCTTTACCATAAATATTCCTCTTTCCCCATCATTTTCATGGAGTCTTCTGGCTTTAAAGAACTTATTTGCATTTGTGTGTTTACTAAGGAAACAATGTAATTCTAAATTCCAAAAGAGGTGAAATGAATTATTTTAACAGAAAGCAATACTAATTTTAAGACCGCAAATGAATGTGCCATGTGTGAAACTGGGAGAGTTAAATAATCAATTCATTACAAGAGTAGAAAAGCTATACTTTCCAAACTTGGCCTATATAATGGTACAAGGCACTGCCATCCCATACCTCATGGAAGAGGTAAATTGTTAAAAGTAAATGGTTTATATCTTTTAAATGTATGTGCTTGAAGGCAAAGTAGGATGAGGTGTTTTCTATCTGAATATATTCAAATTTACATAACAAAAAGACTACATGAGATAGAAGGGTTCTTTAAGCTCTTCTATTCTAATTCTCTTATATACCAGGAAACTGAGGCTCAAAGAGAAAGAATGACTTGTTCAAGGGTCCTCATTTAATTAATAACAGTACTAGAATGAATCAGTTTTTACTTTTATGCTCCTCTATATTGTATGTCTTTACATCTATTTGTGGATCCTGAAGTCCCCATATTAAAATATCCAAAGAAATTTTGCAGATTATCAGTGAATCTAGAAGGAACTATAACCCTGGGGCACAATAACTCAAACCAAGTAATTTTCTTCAGGTGAATCTGGTTATAATATTAGATTTAAGGAAACAATAGGTAGGCAAGGCTTATGCCAAAGGCCCAAATTAAAAACTAAGTGACTAGCCAGAAAGAGTGAAAAGATACAGTGAGGATTCTTTAGACCACTTCTTTTCTAGCATTACAAGAGTTGTTCTATCAACTGGGGCTACAGAAGCAACACTGTCATTTCATTTACATGACCTTAGTAACATTTTTAATACTGGGATAGACTGATATCATAAATATTAATACCATGGATTAGCACTGAGTCCCAGGCAGTGCTCAGTCCATATCTCAAAATATAAAGTACAATCCTATCACTGATGAATAAAATGAAATGGCCTTTTGAGTATGAATAAGAAAGAGAATATCAGGGAATACCTGATATCTTTGAAAAAGCAAATGATCTTTTTCCTTGACCATAGCTTACTGTCGCTTATACTTAGTCTTGGCACCTGTAATATCAAAGATAGTAATGTAACACAAACTCACATTTACATAGTGCTTTAAAGGTTTACAATGCACTTTCTTTACAAAATCTTACAAGGCCAAAATGTTTATTATTTCCACTTTACAGAGAGGAAAACTGAGGTTTAGAGTGATGGTAAATTTGTGAAAAGTCATACTGCCAGAGCAGGAATTTGAAACCAGGTCTTCTAAAAGCAGTTGAGACTGTAAATTCTTTAAAGTGGTAGGGTCCTAGTGTTTAAACTGGGATGCTGAGGTTCTTCTAGGTAAGGGAAAAGGTGGGTAAGAAGTAAAAATAACAAAGAAAAATTAGGAGGATAATTCTCTATGATTTCAAGTACAAAATTTAATATGAATGTTATTTATATACAATATGTGCTGGTCACGGAAAAATCCTAGGTCATAGATTAAACAAAAGGATTAACAGTTGGATCTACAATGATACCTAATTTAGTCCCTTCCAAGGAAGACTTTGAAATCCAAGTGATCATTGGGAAAAGACTCACCTTTGCTTCCTGTTCATTGAAAGTATTAGTACTAAACATCTGGGCAACAGCTTCAAATGCTGCTGTGAGAGGCAACATGAACTGCTCATATTGATCCTCATCCTCCCCTAGAAGTGAAGAAAACCCAAAAGTGTCAGACATCTGCTAACAATTTAATCCTGCACTGTCATGAACACACTAAAAAACAAGATGGGGTGGGAGAACTTAGCAGCCTCAGGCTATCTTTAGAGGTGTCCTTTACCTCTAAGAAGGATACTCCTATAGGATTTGGTGCCAATCAAAGAAGGAAAAGTTTATGTGGAATATAAAGGGAAAAGCTGCCAGATCTTGCCTGCAAAACTCCTAGCCTCCCTATAAATAAAAGACTTTTAAAAAAATCATTGCTCATCAGAAGAAATTTTCAAGGACATATGTTTATTTTTCAGTTATAAAAAGCTATTATAGCATTTCAAATTTCCTTCCTCCTCTGGCTAAATGATCTTGCCATTTCAGGAAGTTCTTACTGTTAAATTAATGTGGATAGAAAACACCTCACAAATCCAGTGCTTCCTATATCCAAAACACAATATAAAACAATGCGTATTTAAGGAACCCCTAGGATTAACTGTAGTACCTAAATCCACCATGAGGAGGCGCCCAAGTGCCGTGTAGAATGTAGTTCGACACCGCATGTCTGTCAGGTTGGACTGATTGTTAATACCCAAAAATGAAAAGTGCTCGCTCTATTAAAGAAAAGGAACAAATCAAATAGATGAGTTGCATGAGTTAAGACAGTTTACAAGCCAAGAGCCTTGGAATCTGTGAGATCTTTGCAGCCGACAGCCACCTAAACATTTTTACAGAATTGGTGGTTGTTACTTTTTGCTACTTGCAGCTAATTTATCAGAAATTGTTTGCGTGCTTAAGATTTACCATCTTTGAGTAGTACT
Organism: Sminthopsis crassicaudata; assembly: GCF_048593235.1. Lineage (NCBI taxonomy): Eukaryota > Metazoa > Chordata > Mammalia > Dasyuromorphia > Dasyuridae > Sminthopsis > Sminthopsis crassicaudata. The sequence continues at coordinate 142,452,506 of NC_133618.1, read as the reverse complement.
ACACAGGGGCTTTCTACTGTGGTGATGGCAATGATATTCATCTCTGTACCCTCCAGCATACCATTGATGCTTAATAAATACTTCTTGAGGGATTACACACACCTTTTAAAAATTCTTTGTAATTTGGGAATATGAATTAGGAACCACTATTGCTGCAGTATAGCATCAAGTAACTCCACTCTGAAGGTGGCTCCAGTATGTGTGTAAGGGTTTGTAGGTCAGACGGACCTGGAAGAAGGAAAAAAGATGCTCACCGTGTGATTGTTCAGCATAAACTGTACTGCACTAAGTTTCACCAATTTCCTCACACTACTGTACGTAGAGACGAGGGGGAGGAGTCAAGGAAAGAGTAAATGAAGCAAGGGTAAAGAAATTACATAAAATGAAGTCCTAAAACTAAAATTATCTTCCGATTGTATCACTGTACAAAACAGAAAATTTCCAGGCTGCTTGAGCCGTGTATATTCAGAACTTTATTGCCCAAAGATAGGATGCTGACAAGACTCATTGTTAACTTTCTTTGGGGAGGAAAAGCAAGGCTGCTTTTTTGCAAGAATATTTATCAAATCAAAGTAAATCTTAAAAGTTGTAATGGTCTTAAATCTAAAAAGGTTGGATAGTTTGATATTTCCTGCAGAGATTCTGCCAATGAAAAATAACAACCTAGGGAAGGCCACAGCCATGGCAATACATCTACAGTAAACAGGTTTTGTTCTCTTTTTGTGAAATGGAATTTTTTTTTAATGTTCTGTGTAGTTACAATCTTTTGCTTTTACAAAAAAGAGAATTATTTAAGTTTTCACTAAATCTCAATTAGGACCAAATGACTGGATGGCTACAATATATAACTGTGAAGGCATGCTGCTGTGTGTGTTGTGTGCACAAACTTTGGCATCAGAGCCATGAATAAAAAGGATATCCGATAGAGAGGTCATTGAGAAGCTGTAGTGTCTTAGAGGTGATCGGTTCACAGCGGCCCCAGTACTTCAAGTTTGTGATGCTAAGAACAAAACAAAACACAAATCTTTAAACTTTATTTGATACTTGCAAAGAATAGCTTGTGGGAAAATTATCCATCAAAAGTCTCTTCCAAATTCACAAACATCACAACCACAAAATATGGGTATAAAATCACTGTACTTACATTTGTTGACTAGAAAATTATCCTTCAGATAATCTTCACTACTTGGTTCCAAAGCTATATTGGCCCATACCCAGGCCCTTGGAATTCTGGGGCACTCCAGGGCTGATTTCTGCAGCAAGGGTAAGAGATTTCTGCGGCAGTGATAACACGCAGACGTATGCAATTCTACACCTGCACCATCCACTGTCAGCTGCAGAATTCTAGTAGTCCTTGCTTCTGGATTTTTGATTGGGAGTATCTTTTAGAACCCCCCTTATTTGGTTTAATTTTATCTGAACCAGCACTTGGGTATGAGTGTGGTTTGGGGATGGGAAAAACAGAAGGCAAAATGCCATCCTGCTACAGCCCTGGGTGTGATATTTGACTCCTGGTGTCTGTTATAAGAAAGAGCTGCTAGAAGGGAGAAACACCACCGAAGGACACAAAAACAAAGTTGCTTTTCAATGTAGAGAAAATGGCCAATGAAGTTCCTCTTCAGGGATGGTTTGATTAACAGTATTCCATTTCAGAGAATGAGGCCCATTTTGGGGTGAGTCTTAACTAGTTGAAAATCAGCAAGTGTGAATCCCTGGTAAAGGTTTCCCCAAGCAGCACTGTAACAGGTAAGATAATAAGCACTGACTGGGTATGTGTCCATTTTAGTAATGACAATGTTCATTTCTGTCCCTAAGGCCAAAGTGAGAGTTGATAGTGGATGAAATTAAAATCCCTTCTGGGAAACCCTGGAATGCTCTGGGGCCGGGCCACATCTCTAAACACAATCTGTTATACACTCAGTTGCACGATACTCTGATGCAAAAACAATCAAGGCTGAAAGACCAAAGCACTGGCAGCACATTGCTAGGATCACAAATTAACTATTGCAACAGAAGTGCACTTTCCTGATTCCTGTTGTTGGCAAGCTCCAAAACTTACATTTTTCCTATGAAGACGCTCAGGACCATGGTCTCGTCATTTAAACCCAAGACTTCTGAGAGTCGGCGATACAGCTGAATGAGAGAGAATGAGAAAAGGGCAATAGAGAGAAAAGAATGAAAATATTCACCAAGGCCCTTCTTTTAGAGCTAAGGATGGGAAGGACATGAGGGGAGATGTTGTAATATATCCCTTGTTCAAAGGGCAAGCAGATCTTTGCATCAGAGTACTAAAATGTCTTATACAAACTGACAATTGCCCTTTATATTCTGAATGTGGCCTGCTCAAACCTTATTCTTTGCCACCCAGACATATAAAAATCCTTTTATTTGAGGGCTCGCCAGGTACATCTGTTTTGACAGAAGCTAGGAATGCTGAGCAGACTTCCAGAATTCAGAAGCCTTGGAAGTGAAGGCTTCTCTCAGTCTGGGACTTAAGTCTTGAGGACTTCACCAGCCCCCACCTCAAACTGGGAGTCTCAAAGGGAGAGGCTATGCTAGTGGAGAGTGGTGGTTACCTTGGAGGATTTCTGCACCTGGTCCCCAATGTAGATCTTACGGAACTGTTCGAAGAAGCTCAGCATGGCTAATTCTAGCTTCTCATTCCCTGCCTGGGCCAAGCGAGAGTCTGTCAGGTTCATCAGCTGAAGTACCCTAGAGGTAGAAAAGCAATGATTTTCTCCACAGCAGGAAGTCTTTGCCGTTCTATGACATCTAATCTACTCTGAAATACCTTAAATTATTCACCTCTCTTAAAACACATATTTTTCAGAGTTTGGGCTCTGTTGAGGGAAGTAACTTCTCCATTTGTGCCATATAGGTAAGAACTTTAGACAAAGAATGAATAAGCAACCAGATGCTAATATCTCTAATTATTTAAGAGGTAGCATGATATGTAAATATGGGCTGCCCTAGGAATCAAGAAAACCTAGGTTCAAGGTCTATGTGACACACTGTATGAACATGGGCAAGTCACTTAAGAAGAGGAGTTGCCAATGAAGACTGGTAGTGTTTCCTCAATGGGAATTCTCTTCACCAATAAAATCAAGGATGTGAAAAAGAAATTGGAAATACTTAATATTTTTTTAAAAACAAACTTTTGAGCAAAATACTGTAGTATAATGGGGGAAAAAAACAATGAATAACAGTCAAAAAAACTTGGGTTCTACCAAATCAGCTATTTTGGCTACTAATTAATACTCTGATCTTGGGTTAAGACTTTTTCCCTTTTTAGATCTCGTTTTTTTTTTTTCTCTATAAAACAAGGTGGGTAAAACTGAAAATCATCTTTAAGATTTCTTCTTCTAACTCTAAATTTTCATGTATGTGCATCTTTTGAATTTGGCTACAAAACCAGAAAGATATTGATTTCCAACTTAAATTGCCTTCCCTAATTTCCAAAAAATATCACAAGATAATGCAAACTTGTCATATTTATGAAGCTGACAGTAAAATAAAAGTGCATGTGAAAAATAAGTTGTGGTTATAAAGGGAGAAAGAATTTCTAGAAGGCACCTCCAACTACAAAGTGAATTTTGAAGTGTGGTGTTTGATGAGCCTATGTTGAGACTAAATAATTCTAAAAAACCATGTTGCAACGTAGTCTTCTTCAATGAAATCAATGTTTAGAAGGGCACCCCAGGATGTTTAAGTCTCTATTTTATTACAACTTTTCAAAAATCAATAATATAACGACTTTCTGCCTCAATTTAGTGGAGATGCCATTAAAAATGCTTGCCAGTGGTTATTTGTAAAATAAGAATCCCCATTAAATGGAATCATGAGGTATAAGTAGGAAACTATGGCCAGAGGTTTGGATTTGAGGTGACAGATCAACAGACCAATAGGTAAGCCATTAAGTTTAACTCTAGAGGCATTCATAGAAGAGTGACAATTTCTTGGGAGTTAGTATTTTATGCCAATCCATTAACAGGTCATATAGCATCAACTCTGTCCAAAGTTTTATGGTGTCCTTAAATAGACTCTAAAGCCAGGCTCCATTTTGGCTTTTCTAATACTATAGGTCTCTGGTTAAACGACTTCAAATGTGTTCCTTATAACACCATATCTGTTCTATATGCTGTGGTTAGGTCTCTGAACCACTCAGACTTTCTTTTCACATGCAATCTACTTCATTAATCCAAGAGTGAGGAAGAAAGGAATAGCAGAAGCAGGTTATTACAGGAGTCTTATGACTCAGAAGAGAGGCCACTGAAGTGGGAATCTGGACAAACACTTACCGACAGACCAGTTCGCCATCCATAGCATCTTGCTCATCTGTGCTTGCAAATGAAACACGGCCCCCAATCACTGCACCAATAATGTAAACCAGCCACGTTAGTCGTCCTGCAATGGAAAGGAGCAATATAAACATCATTCTTTCTTTAAGTGACCAGGGCTAAAGAGGTTTCCTACCATATGCTTTCTTTTGACTACTCTGTGACATTGTATTGACTATGGGAAGAAATGTTTTTTCAACAACAATATTATTTTAGGGACTATAAAAGCTTTGCTTTAGTCAAATAAGATTTGAAATTTCTCTCGAGTCTATATTTCACCTAACTAAAAATATTTCTAGTGTATAAATGTAATTGCTAATCAAAGATTCTTCTAAAAACAAAAGAAAGGCAGAGCTTTAGCAAAACAGTCTTGATTGAATGCTCAATCCCATCAAAGGCCATGCAACTAGTTTTGTAGGAGGTTGTTTGGACTACTCACCTTCTTGTACTGCGATATCCATGGGACTTGCACTAGCACTCTGGAGCAGCTCTTGGTATGACTGGGCTGACTGGTCAAATAGCTGAACAAGGAGTGCACATGTCTTCTCATATTCACAGCGACCAATTGTAGATAGTTGATCCAACTGCTGTTGGACCAGGCCTGTATCATCCAGAGGGTCTTCCAGACCATCTCTGTACTCAAATAAGAGGGAAAATAGCCCACATAATGTTAATTCTCTATCTGCAGTCATTTTTTTTCATCACATTGAGGTCCTAATCATTAAACTACATTTCTGTATATGAAGAAGAAAAGCAAGAAGACAAATAAGCTTCTGCTCTGGAAGAAGACTCACTTAGTGCAATACTTCCACCTCCCCTCCCCGCCTCAGCTTCAAAATAAGATTTTTATTTCTATTTGCTTTCTGTATCACCAAAATTTCCTTTGGTATCCTTCTGGTTTTTTTTTTTTTTTTTTTTTTTTTTTTAACCAATCAATCCATATAACAAATAATTTTATAAAGAAAAAGAAAAAAAAAAAAAAAGAGAGAAAAGGAAAATGAATCTTCTTCCCTGAAAAACGAATTAATGTACTGAAAAAGATGCAAAATATATTCAATGCTGAGCGGGGTAGAGACATTTTTTCATATACATGAAGCCATATATTTTAAAGATAACAAATAGTTTGACTTTATTCTTGTCTGCTGTGATCTTTTGAGAGTTGGGTATATCATTCTAGCTTGGTTTCCTTTTTTGTAAAAATGAAGAGTTTGAACTAGATAAATCTTTAAGGTTCTTTCAACTCTTCAGAGAATCTTAGTGACTAGGACTCAACCACTGGAATATGAGATTTTTGGCCCTCAGTTAATAATAAACCAATAGGCCCCCTGACCTATTGGTTCCTACCTTAACTCCTTGTCTCTATTAACTTGTAACAAGACAGTTAACACTTTACTAGACCCTAATCCCATCTGCTGCTGCTCATATCCTATCAAATGAGATAATATTTGTAAAAGTGTTTAGAATAGTGCCCGGCATAAAGATCAATGTTTGTTTTCTTCCCTTTCCTATCATCACCAAGTCCATATCTATGTAACAATTTAAGAGACTGATCAACAGAAAATCAAAAGGCAAGCCTTGGGAATCCAAGAGAGAATTCTACTTATAGGCAGCTAGATTGCATAGTGGATAGAGTACCAGCCTTGAAATCAGGAGAATCTGAGTTCAAATATGATTTCAGACACTTAACACTAACTGGGCAAGTAAGTTAACCTCATCTGTTCTACCAAAATAAATAAATAAGAATTCTACGTAGTAGCAATGACTAAAGGCTCCAAATACAATAGGAAGGTTCTTCCAGAGAAAGAGCCATTTCATTTTATAAACTGTCATTCTGAATCTTCTTTGATCAGCACCATGGGCTCAATCCCCTCACTTCAAACAAATATCCGGATAAGGACCCATGTGTTAATGTTTTTCAGTGATCCTAGAGTTACAAGTGGTGTAAGATCTTGTGAGGAAACAAAGGCTTTACTTGAATCTTAAAAAGTTTAATACCTTTGTGGGTTTGATAGCTTATATTTATATTGTACATACAACATTTTTTATATTGTCTTTGCCCTAATAAATGTTTTTCTCCCATGAAAAAAGAATTTGCAGAAGATCATCTTGATGTATTTTACATTAAAACAAAATGCTATATTTGCCTTTCCAAAAATGAGATGAACCAAATCAGTTCCAATAAAGCAGTAATGAACTGAACCAGCTATACCCAGCGAAAGAACTCTGGGAGATGACTATGAACCACTACATAGAATTCCCAATCCCTATATTTTTGATTTCCTTCACAGGTTAATTGAACACTGTTTCAAAGTCCAATTCTTTTTGTACAACAAAATAACTGTTTGGACATGCATACATATATTGCATTTAACTTATACTTTAACATATTTAACATTTGTCAACCTGCCATCTGGGGGAAGGGATGAGGGGAAGGAGGGGAAAAGTTGAAACAAAAGGTTTTGCAATTGTCAATGCTGAAAATTACTTATGCATAAAATTTTTGTAAAAATTAAAAAAAAAAGTACTATGCCTGGTGAAAGAAGTGAAAAATACCTAATAGACTAATGAAGAAGAAATAGTTATCTCAAAATCCATGATGTCAAAATACTGTTTTAGTTCCATTTTTTCTTTGAATAAAGGAAAAATAACCTTTAGTTGTATTAGCCATAATCATGACCCAAGCACTTTATTTTTTGGATATAGATGACCCTAGATAACAGTGATATAAAGCTCTGGGGAGAATAATCAAGGTGACCCAACTCCCTTACCTTAGGATGATATGCACAGACTCCAAGCGTGATGTGATGTAGGCTTTGGTGACTTCAGGGGTATAGGTTTCCAGCATGTGGGGCTCTGTGGCTTTGACATATGGTACAGAGGCAGCCAGTCGCTGCCACAGACTCAGGAGATAGTGCACACTATTTGGGGCAAATTCCCAATGCTAGGGAGAACCAAAAGGAAGAGGGATTATTTCTGATTTTGTGAGGGGGAAAAAAACAACAGATTGGCCACATGCTACTAATTGCAACGAAAGGAACATAGATTGGTGTTTTTTTTTTGTTTTTGTTTTTTTAAGGATACTCCTTTCTCAAACTTTGCTCTCTGTACAGAATACAGTAATAATTTTATTCATTTCAATAAAAAGGCATAATATTGTGTGATACACATTGTGTGGAGGTGTTGTGAATACAAAGATGAAAAAAATAGCATTTGCCCTCAAAAAACAAAAAAAACCTATAAACAATTTGGTGGTCTTGTTAATTTTTAGGGACCCAATTAAGATCTCTAGGCTAACTATACTCAAATCTATTAGAACTGTCCTTTTTCCTGACATCTAGTCTCACATTTTTAATTGCTCATTAGACCTCTTAAACTGAGTATTTCAGGAATCTTAAATCTGACATATGCAAAAACTAAATTCATTAATTTATTTCATTTATTTATTTCCCGCCATTTCTCCTTTCTTGATGTCTTATATCCCCTTTTCTTTCCTCTGACACTACCAGAGCCATGACACAAACCCATGTCATCTTGCACTTGGACTACTGAAGTATCCTGATGATTGATGTCTCTGCTCAGTTATTAAAAACAATCTTCCTAAAACATGGTTCTGATTACAGTACCCTCATAATCAATCTGACCAGGTAGCTGTTACCCCTGAGGTTATATATAAAATCTAGTTTATCTTTTAAAGTCTCCATAATCTGACCTTTCCATGATCTTACTTCTTTTCATGATCCAATGATGTTGATCTTCTTGCTGTTCCCTGCCTAAAACACTCCATTCCTATTTATCTTGTATCTTGTTTGCATGTAAGTACCTTATTAGACTGAATTATTTGAAAGAAGGGATTGTTTTTGCCTTTCTTTGTATTCTCAATGCTTGACACAGTGCCTAGTATATAGGTGTTTTATACTTGTTGACTAATTTGGCTGTGGCAATCTAACTCATTCAGAAATTCTTCTTTTTAAAATCCTTGATGTCTTGGGGATGTGAGGAAAACCTATCTTAAATAGTTCAAAAGATAAATTTTTATGTTTTGTTTCTGTTTCTATCCCCCGAATTTCCTACTGTTAAGCAAACTAATAGGATAAAAATGAAATTGATCTAAAGGTTACTATATATTTATTACATGATAACCTCGGAGCAAAACTAAAGTTTCATTTCTGTTAAAATCTTTTTTTAAAGGTTAAGACCTTTTTAAAGTTTCTTTGCTAGTTTCTTATTTCATAGCTGAAAGGAAAATTTTTGCTAAAATATAACTGGACCCAAGAGTAACTTTATACCACCAATTACTTAATATAAATTAAGTATTAAAAACTTATCAAAAATAAATTTGGGGAATAACTAGGGAGGTGGCAATTAATGTCATATACCATATTCCAGAATAAAGCACTTGCTGATGAAAAAAAATATATCAGTTAGGTGATGTTTTCTTTGCTCAGCTCTCCATGGTCTATATGCAGCACTTCCAAAGGAGTAAAAATAAAACTTCAAAGGAGATATAAATAAGGATTCCACTTTAAAATTATCATAAATATTTTTCACATTAAAAGGTTACTTATGGGTATTTTACCTAATGAGTACTAAGAAAATAAATGAAATATATAACTCCTTTTCAGCACCTCCTTAAAAGACTCAGTCCTTTTTTTTTCATACTCACTTTGCCATACTGCACATTTGATTATGTGAACCATGATACTGATAAAATGATATAATAACTAGGACTCTTTCAGAAAAGGCATTACTTAGCTTAAATCCCTACTCAAAAGAGACTTCTTTGGTTAGTAACATTCCCCCATCCCCCTTTACACCTACCTACAATTAAGAAAATTCTAACATATTATTATGTTGCTGCAAGTTGATTTATCAGTATTATTATATGTACACATATGTTATAACCAAATATTTTTCTTTGGGGACATATATATGAACTTATAATTAAGAGAATTATGGGGTTTTCCTATTATTTAAAAGTGAAGTAAACTTGGATAAATCAAGACTAATAATGTTAGAGACAACAAAGAGCATTACTGATTTAATTATTATTATTATTATTTACAAATAAGAAAGGTAAAATTAAAATTAGCATTAAGTAAAAAGTTGATGCAAGAAGGCTCTGTAAGGAAAGGAACAACTAAGTTAACAGTTATCATTTTCAACTGGGTTACTCTTGATTGGAAAACACAATGGAAATATAAAATCTTATTGTTAGTTAATGTTTACCTGTTTAAATGGCCATGCTCCTAACTGAAGCAGTACTTGAGAGCAACTCTCTCAGCCTCTTCTCCCATCTAATTAGAAGGCTATAGGTTATAAAATCTTCCTAGGACCTTCTACAGAAGGCAGAAACTGGGCTGTCTGGTTGACTCCTTCCTTTCTGCATCTGCTGACTTGTTTGCATGGCCTCAATTCCACACAAGATAACCCTGACCCCCTTTCTTTTCTACTTTTGTGTATTGTCTTCCCCCTAACCCTCTAATTAGATTTTAAGCTCCTTCAGGACAGGAACTATCTCTTTTTCTTAATTATAAGAAATTATAATTATAACCCCGGACCTCAGCACCAGGCCTGACTCATAGTAGATATTAAATTAATATTTGTTTATTGGATTGGATGGCCAGAAATATTTTATAAAATCCAGTTTCTCACACTACATTTTTAGAAATTATTCTTTAAATTGTTTTAATGTCCATGAAGTTAGCTCTAAATTATTGTTTTGATGAATGATATGGTCAAAATTAGGTATCTTCAAGCTCTTCAAAATCCCCCCCCCCCACAATAAACTGAAATAACTTTGGGTGTCTTCTTAATTTTCGCTGCTCATTCTCTGGAAATACAACCAGAAAATGAAGCATAAATGAAAATGAGAGATATTAAAAAGATTAAATAACCACCAAAATGGATTATCAGACTGAAAAAGCAACTTAATTGAAGCCTCTAAATCAATTATAGTTGTGAAGTTCATTGCAGCCCTCAGGCTGCCTAAAATCTCTGTGTGGGTATAAAAATGGGTATTGTTCCTACAAATGCAAAACCAATCAGCAGCAGAAAAAAGACATCCTAGACAACAAGAATGGAAAGGAAACTAAATCAAACCTGTAAGCTTGTCACTGTGAAGTTGGCTATTAACCGGATAACCTCAGGGTAGTTTTCCACCTTAACCAATTCTCCAAGTTGGTAGTTACTTTTCAATCTGGCCAGAAGCCTGCAAAACTCATGGTAATTGTTTGGGTCTGATAAACTCTAGAGGGCGGAGAGAAGGAAAAAAAAAAAGTCCCTTATAAAGTCATTTATATCATGAAGTGTTTTATACATATAAATATCTATATATAGATATAGATATATGAGAATATAATGCTAATAAACTCAATTTTGGCTCAAATATTTCTTTCCTTTAAAATCTAGCATTATCATCATTTACTACAATAATCAAAGTTATCCATTTTCCCCCCAAGTTCCTCACATCACACAGAGTAAAAGAACTCAAGCATATGTATGCTTGGATGCAAACATACTTGAATAGGGGGGCAAATAGAGTGTTGCAAACCAAACTGGGAAGTATTTAACAAAATAAATTAAAACAAAGGTGTTGTTAATTTGTGGTTTTATTTGTTTTTTCCCCAGACAATTGGGGTTAAGTGACTTGTCAAGAGTCACACAGCTAGGATGTGTTAAGTGTCTGAGGCCAGATGTGAACTCAGGTCCTCCTGACTTCAGGGCTAGTGCTCTATCCACTGTGCTGCCATCTAGCTGCCCCTAATTAGTGATTTTTAAAAAGCGAATATGTAGCCTACAGGGATTCTTATATATGTGGTTTAGTTGGCCCAATTCTATCTAAATTTGATAATGCAACGGAGAATTTAAAATTCACTCTTTTCTAGTCTACTACCAAACATGGCTTTCTTTGATTTTTTGTTTTTGACGTGGGCATATGCTAATCCTCATGTTAACTGGCTGATTCTGTTTATATCACAAAGATTGAGTCCTATACTCTCACCTGTGGATTTTCCAGTATTCGTTTAACCCCATCAACAAGATGTGAGAGAAACTTTGCCCTTTCTGCATTATTAAACAGGGATCTTCGGACTGAAGCAATTTGCACTAAACAGGATAGGACCTAAAGAAAGAAAAAAAAGATTGATATGAAAAAGTTTAAAGCAGTAAAACTGGTTATTTTACCCACATACTTTCAACTAAAGAAGCCTTTTTCATCTCTTAAAATGGAATCTGTTTTATACCTCAGTGGCTCTAATTTTAAGCAGATAAAAAGATCAAGAAAAATATAACTCCAGGCATCTGGGCAGTTTTATTATGAGGGAAGAGCATAAGAACCATGTATATTATAGTTGCTAATCAGATTCACTGTTCTCTGCCCAGTTTAAAGATTCCTCTCTTGTTCTTGCCAACATACATATTTAATGCCTTAAAACGCCAAGCAATTAATAGCTTAATTGCTTTAGATTTCTGCTCAATAACTTCTGTTTTTCTTTTTAGTAAACTTTTTTAGTACTTTATCAGCCTTAGCTAAGTTGCAGTATAAAGAAATGTCTATTTTTTAAAAAAAAAGTCTATAATTTATCTACCTGCACCAAATTAACATTTCTGCTACAGGAATTGCTTTTCAGTGACCTGGAAAAGTATTAAAGTATCTAGAAACCTTTGTTTCACTGTAGAAATAATTAAAAACAGTACCTATTTCTTTATGAAGCTATAAAACTCTTTCTTTACTATTTGGTATCCATACATATGAACAAATAGAACTACATAGTATTTCAAGGAGTCTTTCCAGGTAAAGGATCATTCTAAAAGGATAATATGTCATTTACAAGCAACTTCCATATAGTATCATGGATAGATATCCCAATTTGAATGCACATTACAATTTTCACTTATTATTTCTATAACGTGTGCCTGAGGAAATTCATCTGATTTTTACAAGTACAACTATATAAAAGATGAGGTACTTTCCTTCACAACACTATATAGTATAGGTTAACACATTAAAAAACAAAAACAAAAACAGAAAACCTTAGTGTCTGATTAATAAGGCAAATATTTTAAAATACTAATTCAAATTTAACTGGGCTAAATAAAGTAAGGCTACTCAAATTGTTCTAATAAATACATGTTCTCAATAGTTTATCTGGTGTAAATATATCATTGTGAAGTAAACACCTGGAAAGATATTTGAATAACGCTCATACATTAATGCTGGAGATACATTTGCTTTTAGGGACTGTTGTACTGACTCACCAGAGGAGAAAATGAAGGAGGGATGGAATGATACAGGTCAAAAAACAGCTGCAGGGTGGAAGAATCTAAGAATGCTGAAACAAAGAGAAAAAAAGCACTTCACTTCGTCTGCATCACTGTTGGAATACTTCTGGCAGTATGTCCAAGTAAACCTACTCTTATGTTTACTCAGGATATTAAAAATAGTTTGAGTGCAGAAATATTTACTCCTATAGAAAGTGTTTTCTTTATTTCTACAAAGCTAAATTAGAATTCTCAGCTCTGTAAAAAATAGATTTATGCCTCTGATAATATAAGAACAGAACAGCATTAAGGATTTATTAAAATGATGGGAAGAGAAAGAATTTTCATATGCTCAGAAGTACAAATAGAGAAAGATCATAAGACACTATACAAAATCAAAAATGAGTAACATAAATCCCTAAGATGATTAATGCAGACGGCTAGTTAAACATTTCTAGAGTGGTCACCCTTTAAAAGAAATCCTCTCTAAAAAAGTTTTCTTTTCATAAGCAATCTCTGGCTTTTTCTGCTGACATAATTCTTGTTCCCTGTGAGAAGCTACAGTTACCAAATTCCCCCCCCTCAAAACTCAAAACAAGGATTTCCAAAAGAAAATGGTGTTTGAATGGTTTTGTCAGTGCCATGTTTCAGAAACAGATCTATTACAGGTGATGAGATTGCTTTCCAATTCTGATTGTTACCTGATCTCCAACTAGTAGGAATTTGTACTGTGCACAGGTCATCTGAGGACTCATCTGTTGATGTGCCGATAAAATCAAAGTTTAGGCAGTTATGGGTGAGTTTAAGCAGTTGCATGAGTAAACCATGCTGACTTTCATCATTCAAATTCAGGTTTTTTCCTGAAGCCTGTAAGAATCAGGAGATTTTAAACACAGATATGAACAATAAGAACCCCCCTTCAGAATAGAGAAAAACTAGAGAATGAAAGAATATTTCCATTTCAGCAAATTAAAGTTACTTTCCCTACATAGAAAATATTTGTATGTAGATAAATAATGATTCAATTTTGCACAAATATCTGGCAAAATAACCTTTTAGCGGGCTAGACCGTAACTACTTACACAGGCAAGACAAGTGATGTCAATGCTAAGAAAAATGACCCAGCAGCCAAAAGCTATGGTAACTTACCTACCACATGAATTACCATTCTAAGAATAGGCAGGTGTTGTCATGGGGAGGGAGAATGAGAGTAGGGGGTGGGATGTGTGAGGGGAACGATTAATGAAATGTGACTAAGGGAACTTATACTGTGTCTGAAGAACGGTGGAGAATTTTCCATGTTTGGTAAATTATTTTTTATAATCATGGGCATCTTCAGTCCATGCAGAAAAGGAAGCAACATTACATCAAGCTAGAATTTACAGATACATTTTTTTTAAAAAGTGCCAAACTCACTAGATTTTCCTGTTATCATAATGAACCAGAAAAATTCCAAATCATAGTATGCTACCAAGTGAATTCTTTTGTAGGCCAAAAGCCAGTTAGCTCTTAGGTCTCATGTTGGAACCAGAGTTGTTCCTCAGCTCAATGCATATCCTTTTCTGATAAGGAAAGCAGGAACATAATTAAAAAAAAAAAAAAACAACAACAACAAAAAAAAACAATACTACTGATGTCCAAAAAGGAGAGGGAGTTTTGAGTTCAAGATATACAACTAAAAAAGAAGGTTGTTACTAAAGTTCATGAGGGTAATGGTATACATACATCTTAGTACGAATTACTAAGCTAATTGCAGCTAGTGTTAACAGAGGTGTGTGCACGTGTTTTACATCTTTTCCCTAGGCATACAAGATGCTTCCCTTTGAAAAAGAAAAATAATGTGGGCTAAAAAACTTTTTTTTGTGTAAGTAGTATGACCTGGAAGTTTTGAGAATTCTGAAGCAGTGGAAATAACTGATGAAAAAGGGAACAAGAATGCTGATTTGTTTCTAAAAATTGGGGCATCCTCGAAAATGAGAACAGAATGACAAAATGAACAGAAAACTAGAGGCTAAGTTCTTTTCTTAGCTATGATAATGCAAATTCCATTTAGCTTTGACAGGGGAAAAAGTACTCAAATGGAAGCACTAGTCACTGATGTGCAGACATGTTTCTCGCTAGTTCATTTCCATCAATATTACAACTTTTAGCCAATCAACTTACTCATTTTAAAAAAGTAATTTCCTCGTGTAATATGGGCTCTCCCTCCAGGTTAATAAACCTGAATGGATATTAAAAACACTAAAACTCCTCTTTCTTACAGATGTTGCCTGTTTATCTACTGTACTTCACTCAGTGGGGGATATTCAAACCAGCCTAGTTTCTGTGTATTAACACATTACAGCTTAAATCGGTTCCCAAAGTATAAGGAAGCTAAGTACCATTATGTTTACTCTTTCTAATGGTTTCAAAAATGTCTTCAAGTGGTGGTACATGCCTGTAATCCCTGTCACTGAGGGAGGCTGACATTGATCAGTTTCTTGAGTTATAAGCAGGGCTAAAACCGATTGGGCTATTAATAAATGTGGTACTAATAAAGTGAACTCCTGGGGAGAGAGGGAGCCACCAGGTTGATTAAGGAAGAATGAACTAGCACACATTGGGAAAAGGGAGTAGATTAAATTTCCATACCAATTAGCAGTAGGATTAGGCAAGTAGTGCTGAACTTCCACAGCCTAGGCAAGAAAGACTCCAAAAAAGAGTTTAAAACTCCTTTTTTTTTTTTTTTTAAACTCTGTTTATAAACAAAATCTCAAGAAAAGAAACCAGGATAGACAGGTAGCTTGCTTCAGGGGAATAAGAAGAGGGGGCAGATTGTAATAATTATCAATGTGGCATGGTACCCTAAAAATCCTTTAAACTAAGTACTATGGAGATTCACAAATTTAGAGCTGTAGAAATTGTTTAGTCCAATCCCTTCATTTTATAGATGGGGAAATTGAAGTCCAGAGAAGGTGTCATACCTTAGATCATATAAGTACGTAAGTGATAAAAACAAAATTTGAACCTAGGTTTTCTGACTCTAAATCCAGCAGACTTTCCACTGTACCAGAGTGCTTCTCAAGAATGTAAAAGATGAGGATGACTAAAGAAGATGCCTAAGTTTCTTTCCAAAAGAATGTTAGTTCTTTTGAGGGAAAGCAATTTTTTTTTGTTTTGTCTTTATATCCCCATTACTTAAGTACAATTCCTTCCATATAGTATATATTTAATAAATTTTTGAGGGATTGAACTGATAGATAAATAGAAAGAAATATTAACACACCTTAAAATTACTTTTCCTTTCCCCAAATATATAATAAAGTAATTCACAACCTTAACTCTCACCTGTTTTAGTAAATTGCACGAGAGAGTGAAGATATCGAATAATGATGAATCTCGGAAAGAGGAGGCTATTTTTCTATGTTTGGTCAGAGGATGAGTGGTGTCTGCCTGTGCAGAAAGTGAATAAACCCAATGCAAGTTTAGAATTCATTACCAAAAACCAAAACAAAACCAAAAAAATACTAACTTTCCCCCATATGCTCCATGTAAAAGACTTTCAATTATAATCTTTTATACTATTTTAAAGAGGTCTAAGCCCTTTTATCACATGGAGAAATAACGAAGCTTCCAGCAATCAAAAAGGAAATCATTTTAGATTTATAAAGAAACACACCTAAAAAGAGCTGAAATGAAGAACTGTCAGGTAAAAAAATTCTTTTATTCCTTCAATTTAACCAGGTAATATTACTAAATTAACAGATAGTAATAATTTTCATTGGTTTACAGCTGAATTTCCAAAGTAGATACTGCAACAAAGTTTGTATTTCAATGAATCAATTAACAAATGCTAAATTTACTATTTAAATAATTTAATAATTCATCATCTTAATAATCCAGGTTCTAGTTAATTTTTAAAATAAAGTTTACCACATACATAGTACTTTAATAACTCAAGAACTTGTGATTAATATAAGGATTCTTCTTACCCCCAAACTCAGCCCGAAATCCTATTAAATGTTTAAGTACAGTCCTGGAGAATTAGTGAGGCCAATAATTTTAGTGTAGTTTGGTCAATTCACAATATTTTCTAAATTGTCTGGGCTGGTCCTCAGATAGGAGACATAAAACTTGTCACCATGCCATACTCAAAACTACTAGATTGGCAGAAGGACCCAAAAAGAACTTATGTTTCTTTAAGCCTAGGATCCATCCCTTCCATGGCATAATGAGGCATTAATGTAGGAATGTAGTTTTAGTGGTTATTATCCCACATATTATTACTTAATTATGTGTTTTGTATGATTCTTTCATGGATACTTCTCATGAGTCTTGATTTCTCTACTAGACATAAACTTCATTTAGATCAGGACTATGACTTCTGAATATGCAATACTAATCAAATGACAAGTATATAGTACTTATGTACTTCTTCAGCAACTTACTGGATTCCTAGAAATTTGCTGTAGAAGCTCAGGGTACTCACATTAACTATGTCCTAAAGAAAGCATTTTCTTTTGGTTCAGCTATGACACTCTAAGTTGCAATTATTTTTGGGAAAATCAAGTTTTGGAACTCCTTTTAGTTTATTTTAAGTGGGGTAGTGGTAGGAACACTGAACTGTATCTTCTGTCTTACAACCAGCAATTACAACACAATGGAAAATAACAACTTGAAAATTATGTATGGATAATAGCAAAGCGCTTTATTATCTCATTTGATGCTGAAAATACTCTTCAAATCTTGCTTTAGTATCTTAACTTCTGTGTCTATATATAACTTTATATATTATTTGTCTTATATAACTTCTATGTCTGTCTGAGGCAATATATTGTTGGGATTATAGGTAAAAAATAATTTATTATTTTAAAATGTTGAGTCAGAAATTTATTGTGCATCATATGTCTAATGAAATACAAACTATGTGTGACTTGATCCTTTTTGAAGGGTAAAACAATGAAATCTGTGGAAACATTTTAATAAATGTTTTAAATAAATAAAATTTTAATTTAATTTAATAAATTTTCATAAATTCATAGAATTTAAAGCTCAAAGGGGTCTCAGAGAATTATTAACCTTTTTACAGAGAGGTTGAGCTACTTAATCTCAAGTTTACACTACCAACTTTAGAGCTATTATTTTCAAATGAAAGTGAAGAACCAGGAAAATTTGTATGTTACTCATGCTCATCTCTACTATCTTAATTGTAATAGGGATTGCATGCAACAAAAACAACATAAGGACTTTAGTAGACTGCAAACTGCAAAACTTAAATCATTAACTTAAGTTAGATTTTCTCAGAGCCAGTGTTAATAAAAATGTCTGCAAAATTATAAGCAATAGCATGATTAATATAATTAATCTACTAACAACTTAAAGGAGAGGTACAATTAATATTAATTATATTGTCCTATTTAACATGGAAAAAAATCAGAAAGATTTAGAATTCATATTCTATTAGCAAATGCTGGCTAGGTCCCAAGGTAAAGGGCAGAAAAACATTTCTTTTGAATTAATTTAATAATTCAATTAAGAATAGCCCCTTTCTTTGTGGAGTCTTTAAAATTATTTGATACATAAGAGATGACTTCTGGGCAATAATGTTAAAAAGAGTTAAGATAGTTGAGATTTTAAAATGAATATAAGCATGTAATAATGTATATAGTAATAAAGAGGTATCTAAAGGATGCTGGTAAGGATTTGGTGACTCTTCCTGTTGGGACTGAAATGCCTTTAATGGCAAAATGCTGTACAGAATAGTGTACCTCAGCATCATGGCTCTTATGCTTAACAATAAGCATTAATGTCACTAAGAAAAACAGGAAAAGCAGAGTAAAATACTTGAAAATAGAAAGAAGAATGTGGCAATAGGAATAAGGAAGGTTGTATATGTAGAGAAAAAGCCAACCAATCAATTCTCTTCCAGAAAGGATATTAATCACTTACCGCAAAAGCACACAACTGCCAAAAATAATCATCCCACACACAGCAGAAAACACCAATACTAAAGAAAAAATTGAACACTTACTTCAATGAGGAAGGCTGTAGCACTTACTTGATTAATTTCATTGGTTAGCTGAGAAAGAATTGTCACTCCAATGATTGCAGTGTTCAACACTATCCTAGAAATGGAAGGCAACAAGATTTGGCTTTGTGCACATTATTTTCACTTTCTATTTGGGGCAGAGGGTCTTCATAGGTGCAATAATAATTTCAAAAAATACTCTAAAAGAGGTATTAGGACACATCCTCAGAATGCTACTACTGATACCTTAGGCAGTTAAATAATTTGATTTTTAGAAAATGTAGGAGAAGTGGCAAGTGGCAAAATGTGTATGTGTAAATAAAAATAAAACTTACTTGTAAAAATCTTGTGACGTCTGTGATTACATTTCTGAAGACGTATTCATCCTTCTGACAGTCAAACCAACCCAGCTTTGTAATTCGAGCATATAACTGAATAAGTGCTTGGGTCACAAAAGTAGCCAGTTTTGGGCGAGTGGCAAGGTAGTTGAGCACATAGTTCCCTATATATAGAAATAAATGTGATAGCAGATGTTGGCAAATAGGTGTCATACTTTACAACTGCTAACTAGATGGTCAAAGAATTATGAACATGAAACGATTCTTTCTAAAATTTCATGGTCCCTGTTATTTATAAATCTTACAAGTTTTATATTATAGGCAGGGAAATAATGCCTAAAAGTAGGCATTACTAGATAGCTAAAGAAAATGTCCTTGAGGAAACCTTTACTGATATATTTCTTATTTACTAGTGCCTATAAAGATTCAATCAAAGGAGAAAAGTCCAGATAAATAAAAGGCAAAGAACCTACAAAATTATCTAGATTTTCATTACTGTGTTTTACAAACACACATCTGTTATTTTTTATAATACAATTTATAAAGGTCTTTATAATCTAACATGTAGCAATTTTCAGAACACTATCAAGCAAAAATATGAAATTAACTCTTATTCAAAATAGTACTAATAAAATCTATTTGCTTCAGCATGGAAAATTCTGTACTTACGAATGTCTATCCGTTGTTCCAACGGCAAAGGGTTGTTTGTACGTGATACAAGCTTTGTAAGGCATGTAGCTGCCAGTAACTGGGAGTACGATGACTATAAAAACAAATCAACAAAGTTAATTGCAAAATGAAGAGTTCACCTGGTAAATCAGAAGACTGTTTCTTTATTGTTCAAATTCTGTTCTAAAAGCAGTAATGAGTTTGGGTGCATTTAAATCTTAGAAAATTCATATAACATTTTTCTTAGGAGAAGCACATGTCATACAGCATGCTAAGGATAAGCACATATACAAAGCTTCAATATGGAATTATAATACAGTCAAACAATTGATGTGAACACTTAAAAACCAAAAAGCTTCACCATAATAAGGAACCCAATTCAGGTATCTCTTAGATAATATCATTGAGCAAAAGGAAGTAATAAAGGCTATACTAAAGAGTATGAAAGGATATCTAAAATGGTAGGAACAATAAATGTCACTCCCACTAATTTCATGACTTTTGTCTTAGAATACTCAATCTATATAGCATAAAAGTAAAAAATGAGAAAGTAAGAGGTACACCTAATATCAAAATGTTGTTGGCATGGCTATTGATCAATTAAATTCTATAAGCTATTCAGTGTCAAATGAGCTTTAAAGTATAATTAATAAAATTAATTTATAAAAAATAAAAATTATCCCTGGAGATAAGAAGTAGAATTATTATACTCTTGAGTATAGGTTTTAATGAATAACTGCTCTCAGGGAAAAGCAAGTATTCCACTTAATTATAATTCACTTGAAAGAACTGTGTAAGGATTCTTCCTATAACATGATATTAAGCAGGGATCAGGCTCAAGGTCATTATAAAAAAGTAATTTAATAAAGGTCCATGAATAATTAAGCGAAAATAGTGCATTTTTATGCCAACAGGCTATTTTAAATAATTTTAAAATATAACAAAACCAAAAACTTATGTATCCAAAATGGAAAACAAAATAAAGTTGTAACCATGACACAATTATACTTTATATTTCTGATTCAGACCAAGCATGATCAATGTGTGATCAGGAAAAGGACTTTAGAAACCAGTGCTGGGAAACATGAAACTCTACGCAAGAAACTAAAGATCTTGTGGGTATAGGCGCTATTTTCAATTACATTACTTATGTTTCAGAAGGGAAATGAGAAGAGTTGGTTAAGAAGATATTGTTGAAGGGAATTTAGATTTGGGGATTTTAGATATAAAAATGATGGGCTTTTTTGGCCAGGGATGGAATATCTCTTACAAGGGCTGATAAACTTTGTTTCTTTGGAGATTTATTATTAAGAGGTGTTTGAACAGAAAATTGTAGGAAAGAAAGAAGGCAAAGAAGGTGGTCACATAAATCCACTAAACTAAATACAGATTTTGTAGGTGTGACCAAAGGAATAAGAAGAGAGGAGAGGCCCATTTACAAAAGGCCATATGCCACGGGAATAGTAAGTACTAATGGCCTCAGATGCATAGAAACAAATATACAGAATATGCAATAAAATGAACTACAGCCCTTAATACAAGGAGGTAGATTTAACTTCAGAGATTCTTTAAGGTTTCTTGGAATATACATTGTTTATTCTTCATTTTGAGGAAGACTACTGACATCATGAGATGACGTATAATGTGTCAATAGAATCACAGTGTTTTGACAAGCAGTTTTAGACATTATATTCAGATACCTTAATGCTATTTGAACATATTTTAAAATGACATATCAAAAAATTACTTTGAAGACCAAAGTAGTACATGTTCTTTGACTACTAGCTTGTCCCTTTCAGCTACAATTCCTAGGCTTAATATTTCTTAATTCAAGGACACTTATAAATTAATTTTCATTAAAGAACTATTTTAGAACACAAAAAAGAAAAAAAACTGGAAATCAATGGGGGTAAGAAGGGGGTAAGTATTTATATAGTGCCTACTATGTGCTAGGCTAAGCACCGTGCAAATTTTGATCATTTGATCTTCAAAACAACCTTGCAGCCAGGTGTTATTACTATTCTTATTTTACAGATGAGTAAATGGAAGAAAACGGTGACTTGCATAGGATTACACTAAGAATTTAAAGGACAAATCTTATTAAGATATTTCCAATTTCATTCCTAGTGTTCTACTCCACTGTATGTCTTTCCTAACTGTGAGACATATAGACATAGACAAGTAATTTAAGTATAAAAACTGAAGAGTTTCAAAAAACTAGTTTAAAATTAAAATTAAAGAAAAGATTTGATTTTAAAAATAATTTTCCTCATAGCAGGCCTCTACGATATATCTGTTACAAAGCCAAGTTCCATGGAAAGAGAAAAACAAATGTATTTTAAAATCAGAATATAGTTATTTTAACTGCAAGTCAGACTAATATTTTTTTTCAACCAACAAGATCATGATGGAGAGAATGAGAAAACACCACCAAATCAAAAAGAAAACAAACTAAAAACAACCAGTGCAGATGTCTCCAACTATCATTCTAAACTCTGTTGATTCAATTCCTTCCTTAAATTAAAGCAGCCTTTTCCTTAGTTTTCCACTATTCTTAAGAAATCATCAGATAATACGCACACTCCCTCTTTCCAGGAGGAGCTGGCACTTGCTCAGGCAATCAGGACTATTGGTAAATTCAACCAAGGCTTTCTCTGCCTGGAGTCGAGTCGTTGTATCGGTAGTTTCGTAGAGCTGCTTGCACAGGTTCTCTAGTTGGGCGAGGCTCTAGAGGAGATCAAAAACAAAGGAAAAAACACAATGAAAACAGGATTATTTCTCACTTTTGAGTAGTGTTTGGAAGAGATTCATCCAGTTCTAGCTAATGAAAAGTATTCATAGTTTCTCTTAAAAAAAGATTTTGAAAGTTATGTATTCACATACATTTCCATTGAAACAATCTTTGAAACTGCATTTTTGTCTATAAACTATTTCAAAGAATTGTCCACTAAAGGATATTATATTTAAGAGGCCAATCTACCCATTCAGATGATTCAATTATCATACATTTTTAATTTACAGAGGATATGGTACCCTTTTCGAACATTTTGCACACTCTGAGATCGATCTATATCTATCAATCACATTTACATTGATCATGCACACACCTTCCTCCCCCTTAATCTTATAGCACAATTTTCTTTATGTATCTCCAAGCCATTTCTAAATGTCATTAAAACAAAACCCCAGAATTTATTTCGTCCAATGATTTTATCAAAGATGAATCAAATGCATTCCTGGCATGTCATTTTGCATATAAATCATTATATGCATATAACATATTTTGTTTTCTGAATTACATTTCTCCCCTCCTTTCATGTGACCCTATGAATTATACATTTATACTGAAAAAAAACAAACAACCCCCCCACACACAAAGACCCATTTGATTAACTTCATTAAACAAACAAAAATTCTCAGACCATTTGATTGTAGCTCCAATTTTACTTCTATTGCTGACTTTGTTGCAAAATGCTACATTGGACAGCTCATTTAACTTTGCTGGGACTCAGATATGATTGCTAATGTTCCATTTGTTTTTAACAATGAATACAAGGCAATAAATTTCAGTGGCGGAAATTTAAAAGTTATTTTCTTAGCAGTAAGGGTAATTAGTAGAGAAAGCCAACTTTAGAATTAGATCCAGTTTAATTCTTTCTACAAACATACTAGCTATAAGATGGGCACATCTACTTGTCATCTCTCTCTAAGAGGGTAAAAAGTAAGCTGTAATGAAATCAAAAAAGTAAGCTGTAATGAAATCACAGGTCTAGATCAAGAAAAAGAGTGAAGCTCCAAAATTTACGCACCTTTTCCCTTAAGTATCTCATGTTTCAAGTTGAATAGTGTCTCTCTCCTCTGTTGTATATGAAACTTCTGAGTCAGTTAGCTACACATTTAAATGACCCAGGCAATTTAAACCCAGCTGCACCATATGTTTACTTGGAGATAAGAACAGGGAAACTCCCCCAAACAAACCTCTCCAAATCTTGAACTAATTCCAGAAAAGCAGAGATGATGTAAATATAGGACTCAAGACCTAAAACTGATCTATATCTATTCTACTGTGTTGGTATTCCAGTGTGTTCTAACTTTTTGAAGATGGAGATTTCTCTCCTTCCTTTAAGAGAAAAAAAAAAAAAATTCAGAATTTTCATAATGGTTACTTGTATTATCAGCATAAAACAAGTTACTATGAATTTAGCAACTATTTTTAATGCATTTTTACTGTATTTAAACAAGCACATACTTATGTATTTGAAAAAAGCTAAATATTCAGTTTACAGAAGTTATGTTTATTATAAGTCACACACATTTTGTTGACAATAAATACAAATATGACAATGCTTAATAAACATAAAAATGTGGACTATTCACAAGAACTCCGTCCACAAATGGAAACCTCTATTTCATTTCTGTTTTTCATGATAGGGATAAAGAAAGTTGTCTTTTAAAATGTATGTCTTGACAAGACTGGAAATTAAATAGATTCCCATCAAATGAGGAAAATGATAAATATGTAATGGGATTGTAAGAAATATTAAGAATAAAGAGCATGAGAAAACTTATATGATTTAACACAGTAAAGCAAGCAAAACCAAGATGACAATATACTCATATATTGAATTGGACAAGACATGTAAATTGAAAAAGGACAATAAAACAAAATAAAAAGGATTGCTACATAACTGTGACTCAGGTATGCTACATAATATATGAACTATGGTTCTGGGGAAAGGGTTAAAATTCCTTTAGTTGAAATAAAAACAAACTTAATAAATGTAAAAATTTTAAGGTAATGGCTTGAAATTAAGACAGCTGACTATTCTCAGCACCAACAGGATTTATTTTCTGAATTATATGGGGATCTTGTCATCATAAAGTACCATTTACATAGAAAAAGCAAGCCAGTCTGTTTAAACTGAGTGTTGAAGTTATAAATACAGTTACACAATGTGACCTAAGCTTTTCATTACTACCTCACTTTATTATGATGTGACTTTAACAATCATAGCTTTTCTACTAAGCAGTAAACACTGCAGGCCATGAAAATTACTTCCTATTTTGCTCCACCTATTTAATGAAGCTCAAATATCAACCTGAAGGAGAACAGGCAAGACATTACAACACATAAGATTCAAGTTTCAAGTGGGAGATGTACATATCTTGGGACTTTGATTAGACTTATTTAATTTGTTCCTCTGACTTTCTGGGAGTCCTATTAAGTTTTCAATTGAGAGCAAGGAAAAATAAAAGAATTATATATGTACATAAAATCTGGCATCAAGCAAAAGTTTTAAATGCAAAACAAAATTTTCACAAGGAAGAACTATTGCATATACAAATTCTGAAATACATTTTATGACACTCTAAATAATAAAGTTAAGTAAATCTCTATCACAAGGTATTTCAAGTATATGTTTTAGCTCTATATCACAATTTGCAATAATTAAAAAATTTCCATAGAAAACTTACTCTAAAAGTTAATCTTTAAAATTTCTGTTAGTAATATCAAATATTTTGCAGTTATAATTCTTGAACATCCTTAAATATTCACCCATACTGTCATATTGTTTGAGAAACAATGGGTACATCTGTAAACATCTCATTTATGTTTATTACATCTACATTGTTGACATGATTTTGGCTAAGCATCTGTTAGTAGTTTCACACATCTGGTTAATGGTAAATTTTTAAAAATCCAGTTGACAAAATGCTGCAAGATAAAGTCTGATAATGAGTTCTAGGATCAGCAAATAATACAAGCTTTTAAAAAATAAAGTCAATGACACCACTTATGCAGAGTTTAAAGATGTAGTTCTATTACATAGTTTCTAGAAGCTCACAATTTTGGTTTCTAACAAATTAATACAGCAGTTTTATAGTAAAAGAGTTCACAATTGTTGAGGCTCTTCATACTAAGTTGATCCTTTAAAGCAAGATCTATTTTGTGTATGTGTATATGTAAGAGAGAGAGAGAGAAAGAGAGAGAGAGAGAGAGAGAGAGAGAGAGAGAGAGAGAGAGAGAGAGAGAGAGAGAGAGAGAGAGAGAGAGAGAGAGAGAGAGAGAGAGAGAGAGAGATAGATTTTGGACCCTTTTAGCAGTCTGGTAAAACCTAAGGAGTGCTTTTTTTTAAGTGTCAATATTTTTTTAGTCCCTAGATCCAAATTAAGACTCCTGCTATATAGAGATCACAAGGAACTTTCTCCTTCCTCCTCAACAAGTTATCTGAGAATTCCCTTAAGCAAACCAAAATTTCCTCAAATCATTTTCAGGCTAAATTATTTCACTATCTAAACCATAACTCCTACTATAGACCTAAATGAGTAGCAATCAATTTACTCTACCTCATCTCTGATAGAGCTTTAAAATATATTTACTGGGTACATTTTCTTTACAGACTGCAGTGAAGTCACAAAGGATGTCAGAAAAGACTGCTCAGAAGATGATTCTTGCCATTCTGAGTTTTCACCTGGTCATTCTATATTGAGTCACATGCTTGACAAATTACCCCCCCCCCCTTTAAAAAATAAAGCCTTTTATTTTCAAAACAGTTTTCAACATTCACTCTTGTAAAACCTTGTATTCCTTGTAATTTTTTTCTCTTCACCCCAACCCCTCCCCTAGATAGAAAGTAATCCACTATTTGTAAAACATGTACAATCCATCTATACATATTTCCACAATTATCTTGTTGCACAAGAAAAATCAGATCAAAAAAGAAAACAAACAAACAAACAAAAATGAGAAAGAAAACAAAATGCAAGCAAACAACAACAAAAAGCAAAAATACTATATTGTGATCCACACTGATTTCCCACAGTCTTTTTTTCTGGGTGCAGATAGCCCTCTCCATCACAAGACCATTGGAACTAAGCTGAATCGTCTCACTGTTAAAAAGAACCATGTCTATCAGAATTAATCATCACATAATTTTGTTGCTGTGTACAATGATCTTCTGGTTCTGTTCATTTCACTCAGCATCAGTTTATATAAGTCTTTCCAGGCCTCTGAAATCACCCTGCTGATCATTTCTTATAGAATAATATTCTATAACATTATGTCAGCTTATTTAGCCATTCTCCAACGGATGGGCATTCACTCAGTTTCCAATTCCTAGCCACCATAAAATAATTTAATTTAAATATTTATTAATATATATATATATATATTTAATTTAAAATTTAAAAATGTTAGATGCATTTTTGCACATGTGGGTCCTTCTTCCTCCTTTATGATCTCTCTGGAATATAAGCCAAGTAGAAACACTGCTGTGTCAAAAGGTATACATAGTTTGATAACCCTTTGGGCATAGTTCCAAATTAATCTCCAGAATAGTTGGGTCCATTCACAATTCCACCAACAATATATTAATTAGTGCCCCAGTTTTCCCCTAGGAAGAAGATTTTCTAATTAGCAAAGAAGTGTTCTTGCATACATGTAGCTCAACCCATTTAAATGCAAATTCCAGAACCATTTTGGTCTAGTCAACAATAAAGGAATAACCTTCACAACAGAAAACTAATTCTGTTAACTTACATTTAATTCAGTTAACTTACATTTCTGTCAGATTTGAATGTCACTAAGTTATCAAGTTTCTTAAGTCTGGGTGAAAATAATATAGGACACAGTTATTTTGATCTTTAATGTAAGATATGATCTCTTGAAAGTACAGCCTCTAGTATGTAATATTACCTTAATAGTAATTTAGTTTAGATGAAGATGAATTATATTACAAGGGAGACTTTTAACATCACATTCTTCAAAGCAAATGGAAATATGGGAACACTATTTTTTTAACACCCTCTTTTTGAAAATGTTGAAATTGTTACTCTTTAAAAATCAACCCCCAATATTACACAGTTTTAACATATAGTTTTAAAAAATAAGATGTATTCTTTAGTTTTCCAACTAGTTGCTATCAAACTCTATGTGGATAAGATAGGAACTACCAACAATACATAGTATTGATCTGGAAATAGTTTTTAGCTGAATAAAATATTGAATACATCTTTAGAAAACAAAAACAAAAAAACAACCTAATCTCAAATCTTTTTAATGGAACTATCTAAGACTATTAAAATCTGTGTTTAGGCTCATATAGAGGAATTATTTTTTTAAAAGACAAAAATGTGCATCTTTGTAAATATTTCCATTTCTTAGGATGCCGTCTATCTAAAAGGTACGGCAGGAATTTGGAGTTATGCCCAAAAGACTATAAAACTGTGCATATCCTGTGATCCAGAGACATTATAACTGGGTTTGTATACCAAAGAAATCATAAAAGAGGGAACGGGACTCACATCTGCAAAAATGTTTGTAGCAAACCTTTTTGTAACATCAAGGAACTGGAAATTGAGTGGATGTCCATCAAATTGGGGGAATGGATGAATAATTTATGGTATATGAAAGTTATGGAATACTAGTGTTCTATAAGAAATGATGAACAGGCCAATTTCAGAAAGACCTGGAAATATTTACATGAACTGATATTAATTAAAGTGAGCAGAACCAAGAGAATATTGTACATAGCTATAAGATTATATGATCATCAACTCTGATGGATATGGCTTTTCTCAACAAAGAGGTAATTCAAGGTACTTCTAATATAGACTTGGGATAGAAAATGTCACCCATGTTCAGAGAGAAAACTATGAAAACTGAGTACATAATGGATCATAGTACTGTATTTTCTTTCTTTCTTTTTTTTTTTTTTAAGGGTGGTGCTGGGGTTGTTTTTCCCTTTTGATCTGATGCCCCCTCCCCCCATTATGACAAATATGGACATATGTTTAGGAGAACTGCACATGTTTAACCTGAATTGAATTGCTTGCTATCTTGGGAAGAAGGAAGGGAGAAAAATTTGGAATACAAGGTTTTGGGAAGGTGAATGTTGAAAACTACCTTTGTATATATTTGGAAAAATAAAGTAGTATTAAAAAATAAATAAAAGGTACTGCTAAAAACAAAGCCATTTCTACTCAGAACATAACCCTATTAATCTAGAACTCATTAATTAGTCATTTATTTAGTAAGATTAAAAATTTTTGCATCCACAAGTTTTTCTATGAAAATTATAAATGAGAAAAGGTTTTTTAACCAACTTGAGAATCAACCACTTTTAAGCACTTAGAAACAAGTAACACAAAGACACCAACTGATGTGGTAATTATACATTCAGTAAAATGCTACTAAAAAAACTCTTATTGCAAAACTTTGTTAATTTAATTAATCTAACCATTTACTTAGACCAAAAGAATGTTAAAGTTAAGAAAAGACTTAAGTTTGTCTAGTTCATTAGGCTAATTTTTATATATCACAGGGAAAGTGAGAAGCCCAAGATCACAATGTAAGCTAGCTAGTTAGTAGCAGAGTGAGGGACTATACCATACTGCATCAATGCATATTAATGCAATTAAAAAAACAACAAGAGTTATTAAAGATTTTGTAAACTGTTGGGACTGAATCAAATGATTCTGAATGGCCTTTTCAAGTCGACATTTAATGAAGTTTTTTTTTTTTTTTAAATAAATACAAAGGCTAGTAAATCCTTTTGCTGCATATGACTCTTCATGACCCAATGGGCCAATAGGTCAAGTCTTTTTATCCTCCTCTATCAAAATCTACCCAAGATCAAATTTGCCATTTTCACGATCCACCTCATCTTCTGCTGTTCCTTTCTCCCTTTGTCTTCAATCTTTGCCAACACTAGAGTCTTTTCCATTTATTGATTCTTGTCTTCTCGTTGTATGGCCAAAGTATTTTAAGTTTCAACATAAGTATCTGACCTTTCAATGAGTACCCTAAATTAATATCTTTAAGTATTGACTGATTTAATCTCCTTGCTATCAGTAAATATGAATTAATCAAAAAATTATATTAGGTATCTAATAATAATTTTACACCATTGTGTTAAATGCTGAAAGGGAAATAGTCCTTGATTCTTACATGTTTGCCAGAAGAGATAACCTGTATATACATAAGTATTCGCAAAATAAATGAAAGATAATTTAAAATTTAAAGGGAATCAAAAAAGGTTTCATTTATTTAGTTGGTTTATATTCTTTACATTTTTTTACACTCCACATATTACCACTTTTGTTCTTAATAAACACATGTCTCAAGACAAAAACCACTGAAATTAAATGGCTTCCCCCCAAGTTCTCTTTACAGTAATCCAATGGGACAAAGACAACCTTGATTTTACACAAATATCAGGGAATTTCTTGGAAGTTAGTAGATATAACAGAGCCAAAGTGTAAAGATGGCTGGAAGAGAGAATGTTAATACAGTCTTTTAATACAAAGACTGGTAGACACCTTCCCACCCCAACTCTTAAGTCAAACTAATTCCAAAGTGACAGACAAAATAAATAAATAAATAAATACATAAATACATAAATAAATGAAAAACATTCTTTAGCATTACTTTTCATATCTAAAATTTCAATGTTTAAGTAGGACATGTGAATATGCAAATAGGCTTTCAGCAGTTCTCAAAATCCAGCCACTTTAAACATGACTAGGCTTTGAGATGAATAATGGTAGCTGGAATTTTTTGTCCAGGTTATATTGGCTCAAGCTCATCCCCAAAGCAAAAGGGTTTGAATGGACCAAGTTAAGTCAATTTAATTTTAATACCACTCAGAGATATGGATTTATTTTAGAGTAGAACCAAAGTGAAGGTTGCTTTAATCTGCTAATATCACAATGATTACAATTTTAATCCTTTTTCCTTTAAAAGGAAAAATTCTAATTCCAAAAAAGAAGTTTATCAATAATCTGCAAATTTTATTTTGGAATTGTAAAACTCTTATCTTCTACTAATACATGTTCTTGGAATGACAGAATAATGGAATTTTAATAGAATAGAAAAACCACTATTAGTAAATCATTAAACTAAGATTTTAGGAGTTACCTGGGGATATTCTGTTGCCGAGAATAAAAAAGTAAGACCTTATTTTGCTTTGCTTCTAGGGAATGTCTACAAGTTATCAACTAAGATAAAAATTAGACACTTTCAACAAGTGATAATGCAAAACAGGAGTCTGGTAGGCTTTAGATAAGGCCAACAAGCTGGCTAATACATGAAACTGCAAATTTCTAAATTTAACACCAAAATCCTAATCAAATTTTAATGTAATAAACATGTATATGACTAGTGAATTATGGGTATGGAATAAAGAACCAAAACAAGTTGTTCCAGAAGTCAAACATCTATATGATTTACTGATTAACTTACTTATACAAATGTTCTCACATTTTTGACTGTCAAATTAATATCACTGGGATATGAGTTTAGTCCCTTCTCAGGAAGAGCATGGGTGGTGAAACAATTAGAAGCTGAAATGGACAAACTTCTTCAAAGTGATGTTAAATGCTAAATCTAAATTGTACTTTGAACAAATCAATTCTTATTCCACATAGAATATGTCTGAGAATTTTGTGGGTCTTGATTTAACTTGGGATGTATTATATCTTCTTCACTGGTCTTTGAGTTTTCTCTCTGTTAAGAAAGCCTATGTAAAACCTGGAAAATAACTTGACATTTATAGAGAGCTTTCAGGAAGCAAGGGTAGTAGATCAAGCTAGCTTGGAGACCGATCCAACTTCTATCTCTGACTACTATGAGGGAGGTGCTTTTAAGTAACTCTAGTTCTCCTAAGGTATAATACTTTCACCTGGGAGCCCTCTATGATAGTGAATCTCAGGTCCAGTCCTTCTTCATCTCTAAGGTTACAATTAGTCACTAAGCATGTATTAAGTACTTGTGCTTACTATGTCCCAAGTACTATGCCAGGTCATCAGGATACAAAGAAAGGCAAAAACCATGGTCCTGACTCAGAGCTAACACTCCACTGAAGAAACAACACATAACAGCAGTGTGAAGAACAGACTGGATAAGGGAAGAGAATTGAAACAACAGAGACCAATTAGGACACTATCAAATTAAACCAGGTGAGAAATGAAATAGAGGAAAAAAGAGTGATGGCTGTGTTTAAAGAGAGGAAAAGACAAAACTGGAGACTTATATGGATTCAGCAAGTGATTTGAAATAAAGGAATGTGATGAGAGATAAGAAGTATGGCTGGCTCCAGCCATATGAACCTGATGACAAGAAAGATAGGAGAAATAGGTAGTAAACTGAAGGAGGGCCAGCCTTGGGGAAGAAGGAAGATTCATCTTCAAGGGTTCAAATCTGGCCTCAGACACTTATTAGCTGTGTGACCCTAGACAAGTCATTTAACCTCATTCACCAGTTTCTTCATCTGTAAAATGGGCTGGAAAAAAGAAATGCCAAACAACTCTAATGTCTTTGTTAAGAAACACCAAATAAATTAATAAAGAGATCAATAATAAAATAAGATGAAGACAACATGAATTCTAGTTTGAACATGTTAAATCTGAGATGTTGACAGGATTTCAAGGTACACATGTATAGTAGACTATTGGCAATGATGGACAAGAGTTCTTGAAAGAAGAACAGAATTGAAATCCCAGACCAAACATAAACTTACAGCTGTTACTATGAACCATCAGTTTCCCAGCTGGCTAATAGAAGGTAACCCAACTGAAAGTCTAAATGGGATAAGGCCACATACCAAGGTGCTTGTAAATCCAAGTCATGAACATGCAACACTCAAACTAGAAAGAGGTGGGGTGAGGAATGGGGGGCAGGGGGGAATTTCATCCTGATTCAGAACCACTTTGGCAGCAATGAAATCTTACATGTCTCTTGTCTGAACTGTCTCTGAGACTATGGGATAACATACTATTCAATATCCCAAGAAAGCAGAAA
Source organism: Sminthopsis crassicaudata (assembly GCF_048593235.1). Lineage (NCBI taxonomy): Eukaryota > Metazoa > Chordata > Mammalia > Dasyuromorphia > Dasyuridae > Sminthopsis > Sminthopsis crassicaudata. The sequence goes on along the minus strand of NC_133618.1, from coordinate 142,420,097 downwards.
TAAGACCAGTACGTTTATACTGGCTCTCCACTTATATCATTTATTATCTCAGACATATAGTTATTTGTACATTGACTCTTCCATCAGAATTTGAATCTCAATGATTTAGGATAGACTAGCATATAGTTAGTGCTTAATAAATGTGTCATTTAGTAAAATGCTATTCAAATGCAAATAGAAGCTATGTACACATAAAATATAGATAGTAAATGAATTAAGTAATTCCATGATATGAGAAATCTTAAAAGCCAAACTATTGGGGAGGGGGGGAGAGGAGAGGAAAAAAAATGTAAGGAATGTCATACTAAAAACAACTGAGTACTTGGAAGAGATGATTTAAGAATCATGAATCTACATGTTAAATGTGCAATTCTTCTACACAAACTTCCACATTTATCATGCTGAACAATAAAAACCCAGATCAAAAAAGAAAAGAAATGAGAACAAAAAGAAAGCAAACAACAAAAAAGGTGAAAATACTATGTTGTGGCCCACACTCAGTTTCCCACAGTCTTCTCTCTGTGTGTAGATGGCTTTCTTTATTGCAAAATTATTGGAATTGGCCTGAATCACCTCATTGGAAAAGAGCCACATCCATTGATCATCACATAATCTCCTTGTTGTGTACAATGTTCTTTCTCTTCATTCTACCCATTTCACTTCATGTGAGTCTCTCCAGATTCTCCTGGAATCATCCTGCTGATCATTTCTTATAGAACAATATTCTATAACATTCATACACCACAATTTATTTAGCCATTCCCCAACTGTGGGCATCTACTCAAGTTTCTAGTTCCTTGTTACTACAAAAAGGGCTATCACAAACATATTTGGATACATGGGTTCTTTTCTTTTTTATGATCTCTTTGGGATATAGACCCAATGGGAGATTCTACTAGATCAAAGGATATATGTAAAGGGCACTTTTCTAAGAAAGAAATCCAAACTATCAATAGCCATATGAAGGAAAAAAAAAAAAAATGAAGTAGGCAGAAAGAACAAGAACAATTTATACAATAAAAAAACACCACTAAAAAAGCCCATATCTCTGAAATAATGCTAATCAACCTTTTATTCTAGAGAACTGATTATAAAGTCAGATAATCAACAATAGAGAGGTAGATGATGGGCACTGACAAAGGACTAAGCCAATGTGGGAATCATTTTGTTTCATTATTCATATTTCTTATAAAGGCTTTGTTTTTCTCTTTGTACTCAGTTCTATTCCCCTTCAGCTGAGGAGAAAACAGTTTACTCATTGAAAAAATAAATCATTTGGGGAAAAAAAAAAAAAAAAAAAAAGGAAAGAAAAAAAACTGTGTCTTATCAAATGAGGAATGACTAAACAAATAACATGTGAATATAACATGCCATTTATGCTGTAGATTAAGAAATTACTAAATGTCAGAGAAACCTGATAAAATTGTATAAATGGATATAGAGTAAAATGAATAGAACCAAGAGAACAATTTATGTAACTTTAGTAAAGACAAAAAAACCTCAAAACTTAAGATCTCAAATCAATGCAATGACCATGATTCTTAATGACTAATGTTAAGACTGCTAGCCCCCTCTTGATAAAATTAGAATGAAACATTTTTGGTACATGGCCAATTTGCTTTATCAAAAATATTTTTACAAGTGCTTTGCTTGGTTTTTCAATGGAGGGTGTAGATTTTTGTTCATTGAAAAAACAGATTAAAAACAAAAAATATCCCACTTCTGCTTCTTGGGATGAATGTCTCTTTTTCTCAGCAAAGGAAAAGAATTTGTGGACTTCAAGGGGAAGATGAAAATGACTAATTGCGAGTTGACAGACATGATAAATAAGAAAATTGTAAATGGGCATTGAGTGAAAGTTCAAGGGACAAGGAACAGATGGTTGCCATGCTAAACACTAAAGAATTGATAGGCATGAATATGATTAGATAATTAGAAATAATAGAGATCATGAGGATTGACAAGAATTCCATAGGAAAAGAGGGGCAAATGGTTTTACGGAAGGGAAGAAAATGTAGACTATGATCTATACATCAATAAACTTGATTTCAATTCCTGGCAAAATTCTGTAATGTAAAACATGGTTTAAAAACATCTAGTAAAGTAATCACAGAAATAGCTTTAATAAAAATAAGTCATACCAGACTGACCTTATGCCCACTTTTGGACATAGTTCATAAGACTATAAAATCAGGGGAATGACAGAATAATCCTCAATGGTTTTGTTTCAACTTGAAAGGCAACTGGTCAACTTAGAAGATGTACTTGGTGATTGTTATGTGGGACAAAACTACTTAATATTTTTTTATCAATCAGCAAGTATTTATTAAGCATTTAGTTTGGGGCAGGCACTGTGTTACGCACTAGGGACACAAGTATAAAGGATAAAACAATTTACCCAAAATAAGTTTATGTTCTATTGGGTAATGAATGGGGAAGACAAGTGCACATACAAATATCCGTTAATAAATACAAAATATACAAAGCACTTTGACTTTGTATAGACATGAGAATTTGTAGGATTCAGGAAAGGTTTAGATGGTGCCTTTAAAGCAAAAAAGAGACTATCAGGCAGGGAGGCAGTGTGCCAGACCTATGTGGACAACCAGTGTAAAGGCACAGAAGACAGGAGATAGAATATAGTGTGTGAAGATCAAAGAAAAGACAAGTTTGACAGAACCACAATATGTGAAAGGTTAAAAACAGTGTCCCATAACACTTGAAAGACAGGCTGAAGTCAGGGTATGTCTATATTTAAAAGCTAAATGGAGTTTTATTTTTTTCCTAGAGACAATACAAAGCCACTAGAGTTGACTGCCTAGAGGAGTTACATGGTCAGATCTGTGCAAAAGAAACATTTCTTGGGCAGTAGTATGAATGGTGAAAGAATTGAAGGCAGGAAGACCAAGAAGGAGCCTTTGGCAATAATCTAGGGTAGCTATGTGTAGTGAATAAAGCATTCACTCCTAGAATCAGTCAGGAGACCCTGAGTTCAAATCCAACCTCAGACACTTGTCATTTACTAGCTGTGTGACCCTGGGTAAATCAACTTAACCTTGCCTTGCCAATAACAACAATAAAAAAAAATCTAGAGGAGAGGCAATAAGGGCTTGAAATATAATGGTAACTGAGTGAACAGAAGAGGTTGAAACTGAGAAATATTGTGAAGATAAAAACAGCAAGATTTGTCAACTGACTAGACATGAAAATAAGTGAAGAGTTGAGGATAGAGTTAAGATTATGAATGTAAGACACTGGATAAGTGGAGGTGCCTTCCAAAGAAATGCAGACATTTTGAAATAAGAAAGGACTTAGGGGAAAGATAGCCAATTCAATTTTAGAAATATTAATATGCCTCTTGGACATTCATTTTTAAAATATTTAATTGTGATGCAGGATTGAAGCTCGATAAAGAAAAGTAAAGTTGAGATCTGATAATCATCTGTTTGACTAATAATTAAACTCATGGGAGTTAATTTAAGTACCAAGAGGTTCTTATTCTGGGGTCGGTAGTGAATCCAACAGTAGATTTCAGGAGTTTGGGGAAATCAAATGAGAAAAAAAACCACATCTTTATTTTTTACTAATCTCTAACTAAAATTTCGCATTTCCTTTAAATACGAATTTGACAATGCTATCATCTTGACTATGTTTAACGAGACCAGCATGCACAGTGGTCTTTGACAAAAAATAATAAAAGCTGATGAAGGACAACCAGGATGGTGAGGCAAGTCAATGAGAAATAGGGAAATTTAGATTGGAGAAGACTTAGAAGAAAAATGATAGCTTTTCTATTTGAAGTGCTAACATGCAAGAATTATACTTGTTCTGTTTAGCCTTGGAGGGTCCTTCCAACTCTTGAGATTTTATGAAACAAATATAAGCATCAACCATATTTTAGGGAGCGGAGTAATCCATTCAACTTTTAAGAAAGAAGCAAAACCAGGAGATTTAGACATACTCCTAACAGCCATCACCTCCAAAAAGTTTCCAGGATGAATTCCAGGTTCAGCAATACTCATACTTTAAATACTCTAAAAACAAAACTTAGACAAGGCCTTACAATACAATTTTAATGTATGTAACTGATTTTAAATAATAAGGCTTTTAAATTTTTTATATTAAATTGATATGAAATTGTTGCTTATATAAGCAACTCAGGAAGGAGGATGGTGTTGTTTGCTACTATAATTCTGTTACATAATGAAATGTTAAATATTCACCTTGTAGATGCTTCAAAGAGAAAGATGTGTGCATTTGAATTTGGAGTCCTCTTTTATATATGGTTTGCTTTTCTTTTTATTGTTGTTCATTGTTCACAATTGTTCACTGTGTCCAATCCTTCATTGATTCCATTTGGGGTCTTCTTGGTAGATACTGGAGTGGTTTGTCATTTCCCTCTCTAGCTCATTTTAGATGAGGAAACTGAAGCAATCAAGGTTAAGCGATTTATCCAAGGTCACACAGTGAATAAGTGTTTAAGGCTAAATTTGAAGTTAATCCTCCTAACTGCAGGTCTAGTACTCTATCCAATGCACCACCTAGTTGCTCCTAGATTTAAAAAAATATATGTAACAAACTCAGTATGTAACTTTCAAAACTTCCTATTGTTCTGAGATTCTTTCTGTTTACTCTCACCCTAAAACTTTCAAGAATTTTTCTCTCTGTCACCTCTTACCAATAATAAATAAAGCAGTCCTGTACCATCATCATAGTCAAGCAAAAAAACAAAAACAAAGAATCCCAAAACACCACTGTGTTCAGTGTCCAAAAATTTGTTTTGTATTCCGCACTATCACGACACCAACTTTTTGAATTGGATAATGTTCTTCTTAGTCCTCTAGAATCTCAGATGATCATTCAGTTAGAATCCCCCAGTCTTTCAGAATTGTTCATTTTTGCAATATTGACATTATAGTATAAATTGTTTTTCTGGCTCTGCTCACTTTAAACAAGTCATCTTAAGGATCTTTGAAACCATCCTTTTCTTTATTTCTTATAACACAATAGTATTCCATTATATTCATTTTACTACCATATTTAGTCTTTATAGATTATTTGCAGCAAGTTTCTCTGATAAAGTTCTCATTTTTAAGATATATAAGGAACTGACAAATTTAAAGAATAAGATTTTTGATAAATTGATAAATAGTCTAACAATTTGAACAGGCAGTTCTCAAGAGAAGACAACCAGGGTGTTTAAGACATGGAGAAAAAAGAAAAAAAAAAGGTAAATCTTCCAAGCTTCCAATTAAGAGAGAAATGAAAATTCATACCCCATAAAATGGGCAAAGCTGACAAAAACAAAAACAAAAAAACTAGATGAACTGTGAGAAAACATTCACACTGATACAATGATAGGGAATATGAATTGGTCCAGAACTGGTCCAATCATTTGGGAAAGAAATTTGGGATTATGCACCAAAAATTATTTAATAGTTCATATCCTTTGACCCAATGATACAACTACTATAACCTATAAGGTTATTAACCTAAAGAGATCAAAGAAAGATAATGTCCTATATGTACTAATTTTTTTTGCTGAGGCAATTGAGGTTACGTGACTTGGTTCAGGGTCACACAACTACTAAGTGTTAAGTGTCTGAGGCCAGATTTGAACTCAGGTTCTCTTGACTTCAGGGCTGGTGTTCTATCCACTACTCTGCTAACTACCTTACAAAAAATTTTATACCAGTTTTTTGGAAAACAAAACAAAACAAAAAACCAAGGATCTGATTATTACAATTTTGACTTATTATCTTCTCAAGCTTCCCAATATAATTAATGGAGCCTTATACCAATCTACTTCTGTTGTTTTAGGATTCCCCAATTCTGATCATTCAGAGTCTTACCTGCATTAGGTTTAAGAGGAATGCTTATACAGGTCTTGCAAATGTACCTATATATTCCTTCCCAGTCTCAAACTAATTTCAAGGCTAAACTCACTCCTTATCCCAATATCACTGATACTGCCCTGCCAAGTTAGCCTTGGATTACACCTCTACCATCAACTGCCTTTGCTGCCTGTTGCTTCTCCGGAATAGAAAACTACAAAGCCTTGTTTACTGAGTCCAAAACATACAAGTGTGTTTTACCCAGCCTCAATGGGGTTCTCACCATTACAAGGTAATCCTTTTCCACTTCCTTAATTAGGTCACTCTCCCACTCCCACAGTAGTTCTTCCAAATTTTTTCATTCCTCCTCAAACCTACCATAGCTAACCTCATCCTTTCAGCTGAGAATCATATCTTCCAGAAAAAAAGGAGGCCATTTACCAAGACCTCCTTCCTCTTACCTCCCCATTTCACATTACCTAGTTGATTTCTGCCAGTATCTCCTGTTTCATTCGTGTCAACCAAATGAAGTACCCTTTTTCTTGACAAGAAAAACTCATATGTACATATGATCCTTTCCCAACCTGTCTTTTCTGCCTATTACCTAACTCATTCCCATTCTTATTTACTTTCAATCACTTCCTATTGGTTACTTCCCTCAAGTCTCCCACACATTCTCACAAATCACTCACTTCATCTATCCATCCATGATAGCAACTGCCCCTTTTCTCTTTGGAAACTAAACTCGCTGACATGATCATCTACAGTACATCTACGTCCACTTCCTTTCCTCTCACTTCTTAAATCTATAGTCTGGCTTCTAATCCTCATCCCTCAACAGAAATTACTCTCTCCAAAGTTATTTGCTATCTCTAAATTGCCAAATATAACCTTTTCTCAATCCTCATCTTTCTTGACCTCTCTGCAGTCTTTGATATCCTTGGTTACTATTTTCACCTCTGTGACATTACACTCTTCTGGTGTCTGCTCCTGTCTGATCACTCCTTCTCAGTCTCTTTTGCTGGACATTCACCAAGGTTTTACTCTCTAGAAGTAAATGTTCCTTACCTCTATTCTGGGCTCTCTCTTCTTTTTCCCTCTACATTATTCACTTGGTGGCCTTTTCCTTTGCCAAAACTCCCTATGATAGTATATTCCATCATCCTCAACTCTACAATTTCTCATAATCTCTTGCCAGTGCCTGTATTTACCTTTGTGAATTTCTTGAATATGCCTCTTTCCTCTAACATTGGTATCACTCTAGTTCATGCCCAGGCTACTGCAATAGTTTGGTTTTACCCATCAAAAGTTTCTCCCAACTTCTGCCTCCCACTTTGCTGTCAGTGATCTGCTTAATAAAGTCAAATAGTTCCTTAACAGCTCCAGGATCAAATTTAAGATCTTCTATTTGGCATTCCAAGCCTTTTATAATCCAGCCTTCCCAACCTTTCCAATCCTCTTAATACTTTATATTCTGTGCCTTACAACCTTATTCATGTATTCAATACTAGACTTCTTACTTTTCTTCAAATAAGACACTCATCTCCTGACTTTCAAAGGCTGGCCTCCATTCCTGAAATACTCTTTCTCATCTCTGCCTCCTAGCTTCCTTCAAATCCCAGCTAAAAACAGTTTCTTCTTACCTTATGTTCTTTAATTCTACTGCCTCTCTCCACTTCTCTCCCCCTATTAAGTCTATGAGCTTCTTGAGATCAGAGACTTTTTTTTTAACCCTTTCTTGCACCCTCAGACCTTAAGTCAATGATTAGCACATAATACTTAATAATGTTTACTGGCTAATTCCACTGTATTGAAACAACTGATCTTTTCTCAATTTTCCTTTTTCCTTGAAATCTTTAAATGAATATTCCTTTAGCCTGCTTTACTTTAACAGCAAGCTGAGATAGGCAACTGTTAACTCAAAGGTCTGAATGGTTCTTCTGAACCCCATTCCAACACTATCAAGCCCCTTCATACCTAGCTTCCGCACATCTCTTTCTAGCACCCTCCTCCTCCATCAAGTACTCTTCTAACTCCCTCATCTCAGCCACAGGCATTTTTATTGATTCTCCTCATACCTGGATTGTTTTCCTTCCTCACCTTTACTTTCTGTTTTCCTTCAAATCCCAGGTAAACTCTTACCTTCTCCAAAAGACCTTTCTAAATTCTTCTTATGTAAAGTTGATTATTTCCTACTTTTTCTGTATAATTTTTGGTTCAAAGTTGTGTGCATATAATTAAGCCAACTCTGAAGTATTACTACACACCTCTCAGCTTCAGGATAACAGGAAGATAATGATAAATGTTGGAGGGCATTGTGGGAAACCTGCAACATTAGTGCATTGTTGATGGAATTGTGAACTGATCCAACCATTTTGGAAAGCAATTTGGAACTATGCCCAAAGGGCTATCAAACTGTGCATGTATCCCTTGATCCAGCAGTGTTTCCATTGGGTCTGTATTCCAAAGAGATATTAAAGGAGGGAAAGGGACCCACCTGTGCAAAAATGTTTGTGGCAGCCCTTTTTGTAATGGCAAGAAACTGGAAACTGAATGGATGCCCATCAATTGGGGAATGGCTGAATAAGTTATGGTATATGAATGTTATGGAATATTATTGTTCTATAAGAAATGATCAACAGGATGACTTCTGAGAGGCCTGGAGAGAATTACATGAACTGATGCTAAGTGAAGTGAGCAAAATAAGAACATTGTACATAGTAACAAGAATGTGATGATCAATTGTAATAAACTTGGTTCTTTTCAACAGTGAGATAATTCAAGGCACTTCCAATAAATTTGAGGTAGAAAATGCCATCCACATTCAGAAAGAAAACAATTATTTTCATCTTTGTTGTTGTTATTTGCTTTCTTATTATTTTATTCCTTTTCCCCCTTTGGTATGATTATTCTTGCACATTATGATGACTATGGAAATATATTTATAAGAAGTGCATTTGTTTAACCTATTTGCTTGCTGTCTTGGGGAGGGGGAAAGGAAGGAGAAAAATTTAGAACACAAGATTTTGCAAAGTTGAATGTTGCAAAATTATCTTTGCATGTACTTGGAAAAATTAAAGTTGTGTGTATGATGTCTTCCCATTAAATTTTAAGCTCCTTAAGAGTAAGGACTATTTTTTGTCTTTGTGTCCCAAGAGCTTAGCACAATGCCCATCACAGATTAGGCATTTAATAAATATTTGATAACTAACTGAACTGCATTTTAATATCTCGAATTGGTATCTTGCCCCCCTAATACTTCAAACTTAGTATGTCCAAAAATATAACTTTATCACAACCCTGTACAAACCTTACCTTTCCCACCAAATTCTCTACTTCTATGGAAGATTTTATCATCTTTCCAGCAACTAGGCATTATAGCCTTAGTTATCCTCTACTTTTCCATTTCTCTCCACCAGTCATTTGCCATGCCTTACTGATTTTGAGTCAATTCTCCTATCTTTATTCTTAAAATCCAGGCCTTTATCACCTCTACTAAAATTCTCCAACAGCCTCCTTAGTCATATGCATGTTTCCAGTTTCTGTCCCTTCCAATCTATCCTTTGTGTAGTTGCCAAATGGGCATCAAATTAATCTTAATTGCCAAATTATTTCATAGCTTCTTTTAAGATCCGGCTATTATACCTCCCAACTGAAACTCTTAGTCATTTACTCTGTTGCTAGTACTACTTAGACCTGGTTCAAATCTGATCTCAGACACTTAACACTTCCTAGCTGTGTGACCTTGGGCAAGTCACTTAACCCTAGCCTCAGGAAAAATAAAATAAAATAAAATAAAAAGCTAAGACCTGCATTCAAATTTTGCCTCTGACACATAGTTTATGTGATTCCCTATTAGTGTCCTCAGTTGAGACTAGAAGTTGGAAGAATTGTTGCTGATCTACATTAATAGGAAGAATTTCCTTATTGAATGTTCTATAACTAAGAAATTGCAGGTGTTGCCTCCACCAATGACTAGCACTAATAAATATTTTGGACTAAAACTTAATGAAGAAAAAAATTATCAAAATCTTCTTCAGCTTAAAAAGCAAAAAACCAAAACAAAACAATTGTAGTGTATGAAGTTATTAAATATAAGAAAATAAGAGAAAAGAGGACATATAGCATATAAGTAGCACTTAAATTTAGAGAAAAAGATTTATTCCCTTTTAAGCTTAATTTGGTTCAAAAGGCAGTGTCTGTGGAAACATTTCCTAAACTGATTTTGAAATTCAATTTATTAATATCTGTTCTATGGGGGGAAAATAGTCTCGATCTAAATAGCCAGTAAAAAATGAAATGAAATGACAACTTTTTGGAGAAATAGCAAAACAGAACTTTAAAACACCAACACAATTTCACCAATAAAGTTTAGCTATTTTATGAGAACAAACTTATTTCTCACAAGTTAGAAGGGGGAATAAAAATCAGCCTCTGAAATTTAGCAATATAAAATATGCCTTCAATGTATGTTACTAAAGCTAATTAAATTTTGAGAGTAAAGTGTTCTTTGAAAATAGCTTTAAAGACTGATAAAGTAGATTTAAGAAAATTCTCCTGTGGAACACTTAAATCAATTTAACCCTTAACATAGCCCAAATGGACAGTGAATATATGTCAGCACTTTTGTTCTGAAAACATCTTGCAACCTCTAAGACTAGAGTATACCAATCTAATCCGGCTACAGATCAATTTAGACCTTGAATTATGTGGAAAGAATACATAAATGCTGGTGGCCCCATCAAGTTTGGGGGCCTCTAATACTCTTGCGATCAAAGGGCACTGAGGAAATTTTAGAGAATAGAAGATTGAACATGGTGCCAAATTAATGACATTAAAGTTCATATACTTTCTTTCTGTAAACTATAAAAAGAGTAGAATGGATATTGAGAAGGTACCAAGGAGTAAAAACAAAATGTTATCAATAGAAATTGAGAAAATTAAGTCCATTTTCATGCCAAAATTAGAAACAAATACTTTTAGAAAATGCATAATCTCATACTTTAATGGATGAAAAATATTGTCTCAAAATTTTTTCTTAATAAATTTATGAATATTCTACCAAATATTCGTATTGCATGGAAGATTGACTTAAGGTTAATTGTGGAGGGCTTTGACAGGATGTAAAATTTAGACTATTGTAATTTTTTTAAACAGAGTAATATAATTAGTTATGCATTAGAAATATTACTAGAGCACCAATTAGTATGGGAGGTGAATTACACTGAGTAAGGGTTCTTAGTTTTTGGTATCATAGACCTCTGGGTAGTCTGATAAAAACTGTCCTCGGGAGAGAGAGTATGTACATACATACGTATGTATGTATGTATGTGACTATATATATAAAAACATATAAAATTTAAAATATACACACATTTTAAAATTCTTAACAGAAACAAAGGCAAAACTCTAGAGGTCAGTGAAAATAAAGAATATTTTCCCCAATCTAAATTTACAGACACCTCTCTTCATGTCTCTCCACGGGTCCTTGGAAAGTCTCCAGACTCAAGGAAGAATCCTGTTTCAAAAAGACTGGTTAAGGAAGCAATAAGGGTTTAAACCAGAATGATTGCCATGGAGTGGCAAGAGAAAGCTTAGGTATCACAGAACTAAAATTAGGAAACTAATTACATAACTGAGGTAAAGGAAATGTCAAAAAATTGCTCCAAAGTTAAGACTGGGTTATCTAGAAAGATACCACCAATCTCTATTGAAAAGTGATTGAAGGCAGGAGAGACTTTCAGGAGACCATGAATACATTGATTTTTCAGTTTTGATGCCATAAATGAAATCAGCACCAGATCTATAATGATAAAGAGAGACAATGTACTATTTGATCTATTAAGAATGACTGAATGTCATTTCAAAAAACTAAGAGTTCTCACCACTATTTTTTGTTTGTTAAAAGTGAAGGGAAATCTCAATGGCCTCAGCCAAAAAAAAAAAAAAAAAAGAAGTGAAGGAAAAACTCTCTAGTAAAGAACAATATTAAAATAAATTTAAGTCAATTTTAATTGGAAGAAAATTTTTAACCATCGCATCCCCCTCAACTTGGGACTACTCAAACTCATTTTTATGTTCCTTAGTTTCAAAGAGAAACATTCATGAACAAACTATTTTTAGAATACACTGTGATAGACTGATGCTAAGTCACAGAGACAAGAGATGGAAGGGTAGGAACTATTTTTTCTCTTATACCCAGTACCTAACTAGTCTAATGTTATAAAGCATGTGTTACAAGTGTTTGTTGAATTAAATGCAGAGTTTGGGAAATACAACCTTCGGGTATTTCCAACATACCAAGGAGGTAAATGAAACAAAGTTAAAACTAGATTATCAAAATTTGTAAATATTAGTCTAATGATGCTATGCTTTAACTTTGAGAGACTGGATGCTCCTTTTTTTCTGTTAAAAAAAAAAAAAAGGGTGGGGGTGGGGAACGTCAGTTAATAGATTGTCAATAATCTAGGAAAAGGGATGACAAGGACTTGAATTAAGCTATGAAAGACAGAATCAGAGATTTAAGAGCTGGAAGAGATTTTATAAAATAACTAGTATGATTCTTTTATTTTCTAGATCAAGAAACTGAAGCCAGAAAAGAATGGTACTTGTTTGGGGTCACAACAGTTGTAACCTCAAATCTGATCTTAATCTTTCTTTTTTTCCTCCAGGCATTTTTTTTATTTTTAATAATAGCTTTAAAATTTCAAAGCATATGGAATGCAAAAAAACCCTTCAATATTCACTCCTGTAAAACCCTCTCCAAGTTCAAAGTTCCTCTCTCCCTTCCCCAGACAACAAGCAACCCAATATTAAATATGCAAAAATTTTATACATATTTCCACAATTATTTTTCTGCATGAGAAAAATTAGATCAAAAAGGAAAAAAAAAAAGAGAAAGAAAACAAAATGCAAGCAAACCTCCAACAAAAAGAGTGAGAATGCTATGTTGTGATCCACACTCAGTCTCTACAGTCCTTTCTCTGGGTGCAGATGGTTCTCTCCATCACAAGATTGTTGGAAACAGCTTGCATCACTTTGCTGTTCAAAGAGCCACATCCATCAGAATTGGTTATCACATAATCTTGTTGCCATGTATAATGTTCTCTTGGTTTTTACTCACTTCCCTTAGCATCACTTCATATAAATCTCTCCGGGCCTTTCTGAAATCATCCTGCTTATCATTTCTTACAGAATAATTAATATTCCATAACATTCATATATCATAAGTTATTCAGCCATTCTCCAACTAATGGGCATCCCACTCAGTTTCCAGTTTCTTGCCACTGCAAAAAGGGGTGCCACAAACATTTTTTGCACATGTGGGTCCTCCTCCCTCCTTTAAAGATTTCTTTGGGATAAAGTCCATTAGAGACACTGCTGGATCAAAGGATATATGCACAGTTTGATAGCCCTTTGGGCATAGTTCTAGCAGATCATCATATACTTCAACAACAATACTATATGATGATCAATTCTGATGGCTGAGGTCCTCTCCAACAATGAGATGAACCATATCAGTTCCAATAGGGCAGTAATGAACTGAATCAGCTGTACCCTGCGAAAGAACTCTGGGAATTGACTATGAACCACTACATAGAATTCCCAATCCCTATATTTTTGTCTGCCTACATTTTTGATTTCCTTCACAGGATAATTGTACACTGTTTCAAATTCCAATTCTTTTTGTATAGCAAAATAACTGTTTAGATATGTATTCATATATTGTATTTAACTTATACTTTAACACATTTAACATGTATTGGTCAACCTGCCATCTGGGGGAAGGAGGGTAAAAGTTGAAACAAAAGGTTTTGTAATTGTCAATGCTGGAAAATTACCTATGCATAAAATTTTTGTAAAAATTAATTAACTAATTAATTAACTTTTTAAAAAACCCAAATTGCTCTCCAGAATGGTTAGATTAATTCACAACTCCACCAATAATGTATGAGAGTGTCCCAGTTTCCCCACATGTCCTCCAACATTTATCATTTAGCCTTTCCTATCATCTTAGACAATCTGAGAGGTGTGTAGCTGACCTTAAGCTTTCTGGTTCAAAATCCAATGCTTTTTCTAAGAACACAAAAAAAGGCAAACGTTAGAAATGTGGGAAGTAGAATTAATAAGAATTCTAACTGATAGGACATAGAGGATTTAAATGTTGGGGAGGAACTACAAATAGCCTGGTATTGCTGAATAGATAGAAAGGAGTAAAATGTAAGAGTGGAATGGGAGGAAAGAGTCAGGGTCAGGTTATAACAGAGCTTAAAAAAAAAAAAAAAAAAAGAATATTTATCTGGGAAGTCATATGAGCCACTGGAATCTCTCGTGTGTGAGACACAAGGTCAGATCTATGCTTATTTAAGGCAGGGAAACCAAGGAGAAATTTATTGCAACAGTCCAGGTGAGATGTAATAAAAATAATAAGGGTAATGTCTATGAATGGAAAGAAAAGAATTTTTGGTCACTTTTTTTTTTAAACACCTTAGTGGATTTGTGATTACACTAATACAGATGTGCAAATTTAGAGACATCTCCATTTTATGTTTATATGGACTATTTGTGCAGTTAGGCACACTGAATCCTGCACAGTGATGCCATTTTGGCCCTCTTTTGAGTATGAACAATAGCAATCAATCAAAGTAGGCATTCTCTCAGAAGTACAGATTGCAAAGCACTGACATCATCTCATGTTGTTTATCCTGTTAATTTCTTTCTACAAATCCTTAATATGCTAGGTATCATCCGTCTCTAGCTTTTAACCCATGAAACAATATAAATCCTCTTCAGAAAATAAGCTTTTTCTTTAAAACCTGGTATTTACAAAATTGGTAAATAAAATTAACTAGTCAACCTTTATCATGGCCTTTAAGCAAATAAGGTAGCCTTTAGAACTTCAAACTTTATTAAAAGAAAAATAAAAACTCACCTATCTAAAAAACTACTTTAGATTACTAGTATGACAGAATTTCTAGATGTGCCAATTCAAACACCATACATATTTCGACTCCCAATTTAACAGAAATTAAAACAGTAAGCATTATTAAAACATAATGTCAATCAAAATTCATGGCATAAAACATGTCAACCAAATTTCCCAAAACATAATAGTACAGAATATTCTACTTAATGTTCTACTTATTCTAGAACTGCTAAAGATCTAACACAAAATATAAAAGTTGATTTGTTCAGTTTTTCTTGATTTATAAACTGCAGCAAACACTGCCTAGTTTGCAAAGTGTTCCAATTTATTAAGGATGACTTCCAGAGTATTTCATTTTTGACAGTTTTCAAGTACAAAACTTAATGGATTAACAATTTCTTGGACTGTCCAATTCTCCCACAATTCACTCCTGGTTACCTGAAGCTCAATTTTATGTTAGGTTTACCTTATATTTATTTTTAAAAACAGTGAGAGTATGGTTTTTATACTGCTTACTGAAATCTTCTAAAAGAAAAAAGAATTATTTATTTGCTAAAATATCAGATTCAGGGTAGATAAAGAATTTTTTGAAAGAGGGGAATTATTTTATACTACTCAAGATATAAGCTATTTAGGGTATGATAGAAAGCAAATATATTATTCGTACAAACTTTATAAATAGATCACAATATGCCATATACATATAATAATCATGTTTCAATTACTGACTTTGCTATGTTTATTCAGTACTCTCTCCATTAACACCAAAAATAGAATGAAGTACTTAAATAACATGTTAACAAGGCTTTAAGTAAATCATAAATATCTAACATATCAGTGTTTTTAAACCTTTAACTTCCTTTGAAGTTATCTAAAGTATATTTTCTTTCTAAATTATTTGAGAATTCAAGACCTGGTTGAAACTGTTTTCAACATTGCAAAGATTTTCAATCTTACCAATGTGGATGCTTCTTTTGGCCCAATATAAGCCCCTGTATAAATTAGTAGAAAATCTCAAGAGAGCCTGCTGTTGCCAGAAGAATCATCAGATAAAAGCTAACTTTAGCTAATTAAGTTCTAAGACATCACAGTATGTTGCTGGGCCTGTTTCACAGTTGTCCTAGATTGGTAGGACCTTCAAAGACCTTGTACTCTGCTAACATAACTTTGGGGAATCTAAGGTCACCTTTATGCCATAACAAAGCATTGAGATGAAGACTTTAGTGAAGCAACAGACAACTTCCATCAATAAGAAAATCTTTCATATTTGTATATTATATGAACATTCTGACAAATAATTTAACTCAACAGTCTCTGTTCCCTATTTTATTATGAAAATCAAATTAGTGCAGTTATCTCTATGGCTGCATGTGACAGGATCTCATAAAATTTTAACAGATGAGAGGAAACAATTTATTTGAGGAAAGACCATAAAGATTAATTTTGTTCTACCAAATCAAGCACTACCTTTTTTGAAATTAACAGAGTAGAATTATATTCTTTAAACCATAGTCAGATTATAAAAATGTAATCTTGTGTAAAAATTTTAATTTTATTTTTCACAATTTATATTTAGTTTACTCTTTCAGCATGTAGATCTCATACGGAATACAGAGGTGAAAAAAGAGGCACAGTAACTGATAATTGTTAGTACCTTTTTTAGTTGCCATCATAAACCTTGGCTATTTGCAGGGAAATCTTCCCCATTTTTAGTTATTTTGAACAACTGATTTCAGAGCAGATTTAAAATTTTATTGTCTCTGTATTTGCTCATTCTTTCCTTTTAAATTCATTTTGCCCAGGTGACAAAAGTCCAAATGTTGTGGGATTCTAATACTCATATGTTGCATTTCACATCAAAGTTGTTCTAGTTATATTCAAAAATGATTTAAAGATGATCTAGCTTAGCTGTCTCAGAACAAGGTGTCTATTATTTCATTAATTACTTTTCACTTCTGAAATGATACAGTTCAATCTTTATCATTTTTTTGTAATATTTTGCAAACAAGCTTGTACTACAAACTGGCATTTCTCTTTGTTTATATGTACCTTTGCTGACAAAGAGATTGAGGATTGGGATATAGCTGGCATGCAGTTTCTGAAGTTTGCTTCCTTGTTCTAGTGACTGGGTGAAACTGATCTAAGGATTGTTGGGAAAGCAGCAAGATGTTGTGGATGGAAACCCAGGCTCAGAGTCAAGAAGATTGAGGTCCAAGAGGTATCTCTGACACTGAGAGACTGTGTGACCTACAGCAAATCATCAGTGTTCCAGACAATTCTAAGACTTCGGTGAAGAGCAAGTGCCTAATTATAAATGAGTTTTTGTTTTAGTTTTTTTTTTTTTTAAACCTGGAAATGCCTTACACCAAAGTTTTATAAATACCTTTTGTTTTTATTCTAATAATTTTCTTTTAACTTGCTCTATATTCCCATTGAATTCTTCCTAGCAACAACAAAAAATAAGCAAAACCAAGGGGCAGTGACAATCATATTTTATTAAATGTTTGTGGCAACCCTTTTCGTAGTGGCTAGAAACTGGATATTAAATAGATGCCCATCAATTAGAGAATGGCTGAGTAAATTGTGGTATATGAATGTTATGGACTATTATTGTTCTGTAAGAAATGACCAGTAGGATGAATACAGAGAGGCTTGGAGAGACTTACATCAACTGATGCTGAGTGAAATGAGAAGAACCAGGAGATCATTATACACTTCAACAACAATGAAGATCAATTCTGATGGAAATGACTATCTCTGGCAATGAGAGGATCCAAATCAGTTCCAATTGCTCAATAATGAACAGAACCAGCTATACCAGAGAAAGAACGCTGGGAAATGAGTGTGGACCACAACATAGCATTTACATTTTCTGTTATTGTTTGCTTGCATTTTTGTTTTTTCTTCCCAAGTTATTTTTACCTTATTCCTAAATCTAATTTTTCTTATGCAGCAAGATAACTGTATAACTATGTATACATATATTGTATTTAACATATATTTTAATATATTTAACATGTATGGGAGCACCTGCCATGTAGGGGAGGGGGTGGAGGGAAGGAGGGGAAAAGTTGGAACAGAAGTTTTTGCAAGGATCAATGTTGAAAAATTACCCATGTACATGTTTTATCATTAAAAAGCTATTAAAAAAAATTAACAAAACAAAACAAAAACAACAACAAACAGTTCTGCCTAGAAAAAAAATTATATTTTATTTATTGGTTGTATGGGATCAAAAATGTGTCATTAAAATCATGTCTTACAGTCATCTTAAAGGCAGCTAGGTTATGCAGTGGACAAAGTGATGGGCCTGGAGTCAGGAAGGTTTATCTTCCTGAGTTCAAATCTAGCCTAAGACACTAGTGTGAGTCAGGTTAAATCATTAATCATTTTTTGGAAGAAAATTAATTTTTTAATTTTCATGTGACTTTTGATACTTTGATCATATAACCATTTGCAAAATATTATGGCACAAGGTGCAAACTAGTGGTCCTAGGACAGCTATGTATACAGTAGATAAGGGTGCTAGGCCTGGAGTCAGAGTGACCTGAGTTCAAATTAAGCCTCAGACACTTCCTCTGTGTGATCCTGTTTTCCTTCTTTATAAGATGATCTGGAGAAAGAAATAGCAAGCCAAGAAAACTCTAAATGGGATCACAAAGTTAGATACAACTAAACAAAAACTAGTCTTCAATCTTATTTTTCCCAAATTGCTCTCCAGTTTTGTCAGCAGTTTTTATAAAAATTCTCCCAGTAGTGTCTCTGGATTGTAAAGGTCAAAATAAAAATGATAAATAGGGAATTGATAACTAATATAGAGAGACAGTATAACAAAAACACCTGACCATTACCTGATTCAAATGAACCACATACTAGGGTATCAAAAGAACTACTAAGTGTGAATAATTCACTCTCAGTGATTAATGGCTTGAGGATTGGAAAGAAGAAGTACCACCAACCATAATACTGAAGACAAATGTCCTGATTTTTCAAAAAGAGAAGTGATTAGATTATACAACCTTTAAGACAATGAAGTGACTCCAAAACTCCTTGGGAAAAAAACCTAGGCTTTTGTCAAAGATGATGAGCAAATTATTTTAAAAGGAAGGAGTACTCAAAGAATTAACATGATTTCAAGAAGAATAGGTTATGTCAAATCAATCTTCTTTCTTATCCTTTCTCTCTCACCGAACACTAAAACAGGCACTCCAAGGAGTGCTGTAGATATAATTGATCTAGATTTTTATCAAATTGTATGGTAATATTTAGGAAAAATAGAAGGATCTTAGACTAGATAAAAGGTTGACTTCCATGTACTTTATAGCTATTTTTAAAAAATTCTTAAATAGCCTTTTAATTTTCCCAAATACATACAAAAATAATTTTCAATATTCACTTTGCAAAACCTTGTGTTCCAAATTTTTGTCCCTCCATCCCCCAGAAAGCAAGCAAATAGATTAAACATGTGTAATTCTTCTAAATGTATTTCCACATTTGTCATGCTGCATAAGAAAAATCAGATCAAAAGAGGAAAAAAAAAAGTGAAAATATTATGCTTTGATCAATATTCAGTCTCCACAGTTCTCTCTTTAGACGTGGATGTTCTTTCCATCTTTTGTAGATATTCTGAATGAAATTTAATGTCCTGCAATCAACAATGAAAACAATCTCTACTCTCAAGGAACTTACATTCAAATAGTGAAAACCAAGAAGTACAAGCTAAAAAACACCAATCAACTTTTTGTATTACTTACTGTATCTAAGGTATGCAATGACATAACAAGCTTCCATCAACTGTACCTAGTCTAGACACTTAATAGACACTTAAATAGCAACACCACCAGGAATGGGATCTATCCATCTAAGAATTACAGTCTTGTTGTGAATGCTATTTGCAGTGATTTAAGGAGGTAGTTAAGAAGAGGAAATATGATAATGTAAGGAAGATAAAGAAATGAAGAAAAGGACACTCTGGGAAGAGGGAGCTCAGCCAAAATGGGCAATACTAGCCTGAATATAGTTATTACTACAGATCTTCTATTTGATGAGGTCTTTCATCAATTTTTAGCTCTCTCTCAGAATTTGCTGAACATATATAGCTGTTGGGGGGGGGGGGAAGGAGCTGGGCGTCCTATATTGTGAATTATATTATATTTTCTGATATGGAAGACTAGTCAATTTCTCCAAAAGGGCTGTTTTATTCTGGAAATGCTATCCTTCCCATGTAAGGAAAAAAACGTACCAATGTATACTGATCCTAAATAATGTTCTGTGATTAGCAAATAACTGGTAACATGACACAAAGCTGAATCCAATCTGTCTCAAATCAGCTTGTTGTGCATTCTGGATCCTCATCCACAAATACAAACTGAACAATCCCAGTCCAACTGTAGTCTGGAAAAATGGAAGGCTTGGCAGGAAAAGATTCCAAGTTCTGTTTTGGATATATTGATTTTGAGGTTGTCTATAGGATGTCCAGTTTTAAACATCCAAAGAGCAGTTGGTATGTATCAATGAATCATCTATGTAGAAGTAATAATGAACCTAGAGAATGAGTTGAGATGGTTGGGGAAACTGAACAGAAATTATCCAGGAAGTGATAAATTGTGTCAAATGATCCAGAGAAGCCAAGATGGATGTGGAAAACTGATAACTTTGGAGAGAACAGTTTCAATTGGATTATGAAGCTGAAAACTGGACCTCTAAATGTAGATGGGAAAGAGGAATAAAAGAAATATTTAGTGGGGAGATAGATCAAGTGAGGATTCTTTAAGGATAGTGTATTGTTGTTGTTGTTTTTTAAGACATCGATGTTTTATAAATAGCAGAAAAGTCAGGATATAAGAAGAGATTAAAGATTAGAGAGGGTATAATATTGGGAGCAATCTGCTGGAAAAGACAGAATTAAGTGAGTAGAGATATTGGCACTGAAGAACATCTTTTCATCACAAAAAGTCGTCACCTCAATAAGCATTTATTAAGTAATATGTGCCAGGCACTGTGCTTAGTCCTGGCAAAAGACAGACAAAAACATTGCCTGTTCTCAAGAAGTTCACAATCTAAAATGAAACAAAACATGCAAAAGCCAAGCCAATTCTTCAATACTTCACCAACCATACCAAAGGTGATAGATCTGTTAAACTATTAATTTCTGGGCAGGGTTAGGCAATGCTCTTTTCAGTTTAAATAAGCTCAGAAAAAACTTTTTTTAATTCTGTAGTTTGTCAGCAACAGCTCAAAGTTGGGTCACAGTGATTAAAAAACATTTCAGATACTCATGGAAATTGACAGACATTGAATCTTGTATCCTAATGAATGGAGAAAAGCAAGCCTAGCAACAAAAAGTTTTTCTAGTTATCTGAATGCTGCTACTTCATATTTTTTAAAAATAGCGCTGGGAAGAGCTCACTCAGTTCACAATATCATAACTGTAGCTGTGTGTGTTTAATTAAGCAGTCATCTTAAATATAATTTTAAGAAACTTTATTTCTTTTGGACATCAAGAATATTAGCAGAATGCCTGGCACATAATAGGTACATAATAAATGTTTACTGATTGATACTGATTGATATTCAGTTAATAAATTAAACTATTTTATAATCCACTACAGACAAGATAATATTATTTTATAAGTTTGGTAAATTTCAAATTAAGGCAACATACAACCCATTATAGTAACTTCCTAATAAATACTAGTGATTCTATGAAGTGTAGGTCTCACTGTAATTTGCTTTTCTTTACATTCTGAGGGACTTACAAGTGCCTGGAACACAGAAGTATTTAAACACTTGCTGTTTTTTGACGGTAAATATGATATATTTCTCTAGCCTCTAGGATTGGTACACAAATATATGAAGAAGCTGAGATTTCTCTGGGATGGAGAATTTTCAGTAAGGCTTTTCATTCCACCAACATGGATTACTACCAGTCTAGATCTAGCTCAGTGAATCACCTGACATGATGTGATTTATTCAGGACTACAGATCAAGTATCAAAGGCATGATCTAAACCAAGGTGTCTAGATTCCAAACCCTGCATGATCTACTTACTATAATATGTTGCCGCTGGTTCTAGGCATACTTTAAAAAAAAAAAAACAAAAAAAAACACCAAAAAAACATTTTTTAATTACAATGATCTACTCATTTGTAGATTGCCAGCAACTGTCATTTTGTTTCAAGATGACAGATCGAATGACAAATCACATATGTATATAGTCTTATATCCTTTAGTACTATATGAAGTGTCATTAAAAATAAAATATTGTGAAATGCCAAGGAGTAAGAGGCTTTATGCCATTTCCTCAATAATCAGATCTCAGTTCGTTCTATAGTAGCAGGATAGTGGTTTGTATTCCATATAAATGGTAAAAAAAATTTCCACAAAAGAGACTCTAATCTCATAGCAATAAACTTTGTCAAAATATTGAGAACAATATTCTATATCATTACCACAGGGAAGCATATTGTCAGTAATTCAAATATGATGGAACCCTTTCAAATAGGATAGAACCCTGTCAAAAGAGAAGGCAGAAAACACAAAAAAAGACCTGCATAGATTAAAATACTAACCATTTCTTAAAAAACCATTCTTCCAGGTATTTCAGTGCCAATACAATAAAATGACAATACTACCAAAATCAATTTACAATGTTAATGTTCACTCAAATTACAAAGGGTAATTTACAAAGGATTCTTTGTAGAACCTGATAAATAACAAAATTTGGGGAAAAAACTGACAATAAAGAATATCAAGGGATATGATAAAAAGAAATGATGCAGTGGATAAAGCACCAACCCTGAAGTCAGGAGGCCCTGAGTTTAAATCTGATCTCAGACACTTAACATTTCCTAGCTTCCTAGACTGACTTTCTAAGCAAGTCACTTAACCCCACCTGCCTAAGCAAAAAAAAAAAAAAAAAAAAAAAAAGAAGGGCAAAAGGGGAATAGTACTTCTAGACTTCAATAGTTCAAGGTGGAAAACAATTAATTCTTCAGAGAAAAACTTTCAATTTGATAATAACTGCTAGGAAACCTGGAAAGTAGTTTGGCATAAATTACTTAAGATAAACATCTTAAATATTCCATGATACATTCCAAATGGATACATGACCTTAATGTTAAAGATCATGCTATTGTAAAAAAAGAAGAGAAACAGATCATATATTTCCTATAGCTATGGATGAGAAATTTTATATATATATATTTCTAGTGTCAAGTGTGTGAGGCTAAATTTTGAATTCAGGTCCTCCTCACTCCAGGGTCAGTGCTCTTTCCACAATGCCATTTACCTGATATTTTTTTACAGTCTTAACTAAACAAAACAGGTGCATTTAGAAAAGATAAAATAGGTAACTGAACTAGAAAGCTTTTGCATAGACATATTAATGCGTCTAGGGTAAGTATAAGTGGTGGAAGTAAGGTGGGGGCAGAAAACCTTTACATCAAATTTCTCTGATAAGAGTTGACTATCTAAGATATATAAACAATTAATAAATATAATTAAAATTAATACCCATTTCCCAATAGGAAAGTGGTCAAAGGTTAAGAACAAACAGTTCTCAAAATAAGAATTGCAAACTATTCACAACCACATTGAAAAATGTTCTAAATCATTAAGAGAAAAGCAAATCAAAACAACTTTGAAGTTTCACACCACATCCTGATAATTAGCAAAAATGACCAAAAATGGCAAGTTAATATTGGAGAAGCTGAAGAAAAAGAAGCATGCTAATAATTTGGAGGTGCAATACAATTTTGGAAAGTCAGTTGGATTTATGCAAATAAAAATGTCCCCAGATTCTGAACCAAAGATTTAAATCTTGAAAAAATATTGGAAAGGCTGAAGAAAAAGAAGCATGCTAATAATTTGGAGGTGCAATACAATTTTGGAAAGTCAGTTGGATTTATGCAAATAAAAATGTCCCCAGATTCTGAACCAAAGATTTAAATCTTGAAAACAGTCCTCACGTTTTTCAAAATATTTATCACCTTTTCTGATATCTAAGAATTGGAAACAAAGTAGTTGCCCATCAATTGGGGAATGGCTACACAAATTGTGGTATGTGGATGAAATGGAATACTACTGTGCTATAAGAAATCAAGTGTGTGAATACAAAGAAGCTATGATAAGATTTATATTGTCTGATGCAGAGTAAGGTAAACAGAGGCAAGAAAACAACAATAGAAATTATAACAAATATAAGTAGAAGAGACACCAAAAAAATCAAAAGTAAGTGTAATAAAATCATAAAGATCGAGTAAGATTTAAATGAAAAGATATGAGAAACATCCTCAACCCAAAGTCTCTGGAGGTAGGAGGTCCATAGGTTTCCACACTGCCTGTGTTCTTGAATTTTTTCAATGTTATCTTTCAGTTGGAGAGACTTTTTTATTTCCTCTTAAAAAAAAATACCATTAGTCATACCGGATGGATATCTGGGAGGGGAAGGGAAAGAGATTCATGGAACTGTGTGATGATACAAGAAATAGAAAAAAATATTAAAACTTTTAAAAGGCACTAGGAATTCTGAATGGGATTGGTGTACACACATACACACGTACACACACGCTTAAATGGTAAAATTCTTTCAGGAAATAGGTTATTGGCGCAAAATTTTCTTTATTGAAGTTGAATCTTCAACTATGTGAATGCTTTAAGCCCAAATCACAAAATTTTAAAGTTGGAAGGAAACTCAGAATCTTTTATCTCCCTTACTTTAAGATGACAGATCCAGCAACAAGGCCTTATTCTTACGAAGACAACTTTATAGGCAGTCATTAGTTTTTCATATTTAAATATGTCCTTTCATAACTTTGAAACTTACCATGCATATTACTTGACTGCTAATTTATAGAACGGGATTTTGAATATTTGTTTCTAATAGTGGAAAGAAAAAAATTTAAAGAATGTTTATGCTTCAAGCACAAGAAACAGTTTCTTACAAAAAATGAAATGCTAAATTGGACAGTAAGCTAATATAGCAAAGGAAAATTAATAAAAATAAAAAAAAAATAAAATAAAAAATCTTCCAGAAAAAGGGAAAAATTACTGAAATATATCAAATTAACTATTCTTATCTAGTTCTCTAGAAATTTTAAGTTTCTAAGCTCTATTTCTAAGCCCAGATAGTTTTTATTCTAATAGCTATTATTTTTAACATGAAAATGAGCATATTGAAAAAAAAATGAGCATATTGTTACAAAAAAAATTTTAAAAGGGTAGACCAAATATTTAGTTAATGGTTAAACAAAGTGATACTAGATAAACATTAACTGGTTTTTAAAATACTATTCTTACAACCAGCATGAGAATTTCAGAGAGGCCTGGAGAGATTTACATGAATTGATGCTAAGTGAAATGAGTGGAACTAGGAGATTATTGTGCATGACAACAACAAGATTGTAAGATGATCAATTCTGATGGGCGTGGCTCTCTTCAACAATGAGATGATCAGTTCCAATGATCTTGTGCGGAAGAGGGCCACCTACACCCAGAGAGAGGATAGAAACTGAGTGTGGTTAATAATATAGCATTTTCACTCTTTTTGTTGTTTGCTTGCATTTTATTTTCTTTTTTTTGTTTGATCTTATTTTTCTCGTGCAGCAAGATAATTACATACACATGTATGCACATACTTCATCTTGTCTAATAATATTGGAATACTTGTCAACTAAGGGAGTGGGTGGGGAAAGGGAAGGGAAAACTGGAAACCAAGGTTTTACAAGAGTTAATGTTGAAAAAATTACCCATACATGTTTTGAAAATAATAATAAAAAAATTTAATATTATTCTTATCCACACAAAGAAAATGTTGCTGGAAACTCAAAGAAAACTGACAATGATTGTCACTTTTTGATATCAAGATAAAAGAAAAAACACCAGTATACTTCTTTTAAGCAAATGACTCATTCTGTGGGAAAGTGGATGGCACTGTGACCTCTACATGTTCCCTCCAATTCTCAATATTTTAAAATTTTGTAAAATATTTTACAAATAAGCATTAGACTTGGAAACAAGAGAATTGGCTGGATTCTGCCATTAGTACCTAGCTGTATGATCTTAGGCAAATCATTTAACTTCTCAAATAAGAGGATTGGACTAGATAATCTCTAAGTATCCTTTCAATCCTTATTTCTGTGATTCTGGGAAATAAAAGATCCAAAGATCTTTATTCATGTTGTAAAGATTCAAAGCTTACACTCCCTCCCTTCACTTTGACTCAAGTCTAGGTGCTTTTATTAAGATATGATGTTCGAGTCCCAGTACTAGGTGTTAGGGATAAAAAAAGCAAAACCAAAAATCCTTACATTTAATTCCTCTGAGAGGAGGAAAGAGAACAGCATATGTGTGTGTGTGTGTGTGTGTGTGTGTGTGTGTGTGTGTATGTATATAAATAAAATATACACATACATATGTTTAAAGTCAATACAAATTGGGCTATGTATACTAGCAACTAATTGATGGGTTCAAGACAGACCTATTATATACTGCATATGAACAAAGCTCTAAGGTAAAGTTTCTTAACCTAGGATCTATGAGCTTATAACTACTTTGATATAATTGGTTCCACATGTAATCCTATGTATTTTATTTCATACATTTAAATAATATTCTGAGCGAAGGGTTTATAGGCTAATCAGACTGCTAAAGGAATCTACAGCATAAGAAAGAGCACCTGGCAAAAGGAAGCTAACAGTTTATGCAGAAGTAAAAGTGAATACCAGCCAAGAAGACAGAGAGTTATGCATGAAGGACAACTAAGTCAGTTTGGCTAATAAATAAAATATAGTGGACAGACACTACTGAATTCAATTCTGCCTCAGATATTTATTACCTAAATGATCCTGGGCAAGTCGCAACATCTTGGTGTCTCATTTTCCTTAAGAATCAAGTGAGATAACATATGTAAACACTTTATAAACTTTAAAGTAATACTCTCCCCTAAGCCTTATTATTTAATAATAAATTATATATATATATATAAAAAATAGAGACTGGAGCCAAATAGACTTTTATCCTAGAACTTCTTGAGCCAATTCAGAACCCTGATTTAGACACACTCATTTAATAGCTGTGTAAAGTTGGCCAATCTGATCTACCACCTGTTTTTGTTAGGCCAGTAAAATACAATAAGAATGGATTTTACATTTGAAAGTCTAGTTTTTGTGCATAGCCTTTGATCCAGCAGTGTTACTACTGGGCTTATATCCCAAAGATGTCTTAAAGAAGGGAAAGGGACCTGTATGTGCAAAAATGTTTGTGGCAGCCCTTTTTGTAGTGGCTAAAAAGTGGAAATTGAATAGATGCCCATTAATTGGAGAATGGCTGAATAAATTGTGGTATATGAATGATATGGAATATTATTGTTCTGTAAGAAATGACCAGCAGGATGATTTCAGAAAGGCCTGGAAAGACTTACGTGAACTGATGTTGAGTGAGATGAGCAGTACCAGGAGATCATTATACACTTCTACAACAATACTATATGATGATCAATTCTGATGAATGTGGCTCTCTTCAGTGAGATGAAGCAAATCGGTTCCAATTATTCAATAATGAAGAGAACCCAGCAAAAGAACTATGGGAAACGAGTATGGACCACAACATAGCATTTCCACTCCTTCTGTTTTTGTCTGCTTGCATTGTTTTCCTTCTCAGGTTATTTTTACCTTATTTCTAATTCTGATTTTTCCTGTGCAGCAAGATAACTGTATAAATATGTATACATATATTGCATTTAACATATACTTTAACATATTTAATACGTATTGGTCTACCTGCCAACCAGGGGAGGGGATGGGGGGAAAGAGGGGAAATGTTGGAACAGAAGATTTTGCAAGGGTCAGTGCTGAAAAATTACCCACGCATATGTCTTGTAAATAAAAAGCAGTAATAAAAATAAAATTAAAAAAAGAAAGTCAAGTTTTATTGCATTAAGAAACATTCTTTATTATGGAATATTATTGTTTTGTAAGAAATGACCAGCAGGATGAATACAAAGAGGCTTAGAGAGACTTACATGAGGAGAGGAAAAGGTGGAAAAGAAGTTTTTGCAAGGGTCAATGTTGAAAAATTACCCATGCATATATTTTGTCAATAAAAAGCTATTAAAAAAAAAAAAAAACAGTCTTAGTTCTATGACTATCATTTGTAGACCCTTTGTATAGGGGATGGATGGAAGAATAGAGATTTGAGGTAAGGAGACACACACACACACACACACACAAAAGTTCATGGACCTCTAATTGAGAATCTCAGCTATGATGGCACATGTGAGTAAACTATTTCAAACAGCTTTTGGAAGCCACAGGAATTCTGTCAACATTAACTAACTTAGAAACATCTATCACATGTACATTATTTAATAAAACATGAAGGTATTATGTAGATAGGATGCATTAAGGATCATTAAGTGAGATACATTAGATAATATGGGAGACCAGTAATCAACACAACTATGACATTTTTCATATTGCCTGAAGTTTCCAGAGCCTCAACTGAGGCAAAGTATTCTGTACTTTTAATTTTGAAGCCAATAGGCCACATAAAAACAATTACAAAATTATTTATGATTAAGTAACTGTCATTCAGAGCCACATAAACATGTGATCAATGACTATGACAAGCCAAGCAACAACTGGGATGTACTGAAAACAATGACATACTATTAATTTTGGGGAGAGGGGGAAGGGGGTTGGATCTGTGATTTCATGAGCCTAGAGAATTCTCAGAATGGAAATTCTCTTTTTAAAGCAGATCAGCAATTCATTTATAACATTTTCTGAGTTGCCTAGGGCACTGACTGGCCCAACTTCACAAACTAGCTTATAAATCAGAGGCAGAAACTGAAAGAAGAGCAACATGAAATAGTAGATAGAAAACTACTTTTAAAATCAGGAAGACCTGGATTCGGATTCAAGTCTTGATCCTGGGCACATACTAGCGCAGTAAAACTAGACAAATAACTTATCAAGAGTTTCGGGAAATTCCCTTAGACTATTTCTGAGAGGTGACAACTTGCATTGGTAGAAAGTTTTCTACTGCCTCTAATATAGAGGAAGACTGATAACTGATAAGACTTGATTAATTTGGAGATTACTCTTAAATAAAAATTTCAATGAATCAATATTTGTAAAGTGTCTATGTGCCAGGCATTATGCTAAATTCTGGGAATACAAAAAAGGGCAAAAGTCCCCTGCCCTCAAAGAACCTTACAATCTATATGTGATAATCAACTATGATAGACTTGGTTCTTTTCAGCAATTCATTGATTTAAGGGCAATTCCAATAAACATTGAATGGAAAATATCATCTGCACACAGAGAGAGAACTACAGATACTATTTTCATCACTTTTCTTCCCTGTTTGTTCTGATTTTTCTCTCCCAACATGATAGATATGGAAATACATAAATGAATGTACATGCACCAACTTAAAAAAAAAAAAAAAAGCTTTCTAATGGGGGTGAGAACATGCAACAAACAGATACAAAGCAAATTGTGTACAAAATAAGTCTAAATAAATGAGAAAGCACTGAGATTAAGAGGAGTTAGGAAAGGCTTCCAAAAGAAGATGGGATTTTAGTTGGGATTTAAAGGAAGCCAGGAGAGTCAGCAGTCTTTATAGAGGTGAGGCATATAGAAGGCGTAGGGAGATAGCTACTAGAAATGTTAAACTGGGAAAGATGGATTATCTTTAACAGCCAGGAGCAGGAAGGCCACAGTAACAACCTTCCAACTGGGAGATAGAAATAAGAAAAACAGAAAGCTAAGAGGGGACTAGATTTGTGAAGGGTTTTGAATGCCAAACAGAGCATTTTGTGTTTATTCCAGAAGGCAATAGGAAGTTATCCCCACCCCCAACTCGATCACCACTCCAACAAACATTGCCAGGTCTTAAGGACACTTCTTTAGCTCAGTGAACAAATAATTTGACCTTTTTAGGACCAAGCTTCCTCATTTTAAAAATAAGGGGTTTTGGCAACTGAGATACCACTTCACACTTATCAGACTGGCTAATACAGCAAAAAAGAAAATGACAAATGCTGGAGGGGAATGGGGGAAATTGGGACACTAATGTACTTGTTAAACTTCTAAATTAATCAATTTGAAGAGCAATTTGGAACTATTTCCAAAAAGCTATAAAACTGCATACCCTTTGATCCAGCAATATCCCTGCTAAGCTTATAAACCTAAGGAATTTTTTTTTAATGGAAAAAGACATGTATGTACAAAAATATTTACAGTAGCTTTTTGCGGTGGCAAAGAATTGGAAATTGATGAAATATTTTTATGCCATTAGAAAATGATGATCAGGATACCCTCAGAAAAACCAGAACAGACTTATATGAACTGATGGCAAAGTAAAGTGAATAGGACCAAAACATTGTATAACAGCGATACTGCATAATAATTAACTGTGTATGACTTGCTACTCTCAGCAAAACAGGTATTCAGGATAATTCTCAAGAACCTATGATGAAAAATGCTATATAGCTCCAGAGACAAAGCCAATAGAATCTGAATACAAATTAAAGCATTTCAACTAGTTCTTTTCAATTCTAAAATTTTCAGTATATGTCTCTACTTAAAAAAAAAAAAAAACACAAAAAAACAAAAAACATCTAGTAATGGATGGAGAACTGAATTCATCTGTTAAATGGAAATGCTATCTGCCTTACTTATTTCACAGGATTGTTATGAAGTCAACTTTTCATACCTCTTTCATAAAGTATAGACTAGGTAAGATAGAATGTACATGTGCAGAAATCCTCTAACCTGTGGAGGAAAAACATGAAGAAGAACATTTGAAAAAAGGTCAAATACATAGATCATGTATGTGTATACACACACACACACAAAGATCAAATGAAGAAAATGACAAAAAACGTCTGCTATAAAACACAAAGCTGTCACCAAAGACAGGATAGCATTATGATAGAGAACTTCAAATATACAAACATCTGCTGAAAATTTCTCTGGACAATACAATTACAGCTAACATCTATAATGCATGTTAAAGTTTGCAAGATACTTTATATATGTTAACTCACAACAACCTTGCGAGGATAGTGTTGTTATCCTCCTTTTTACAAGTGAAAACCGTGGCAGTTTCAAATGGTCAAACAGCTTGTTCAGATTCACACATCTAGAGTCTGAGACAGGATTCCAATTCAAGTTGTCTGGTTCCAAGTCCTGTCATCATACCACCAAAGTTTACCATTGATACATTCTTGATTATATACTGCCAAGAATTTTATCCTTCACAAAATAGAGGAAGAGATGAAAGAAACAATTATTCTGAACCTCACTTTAACCACTAAAAGAAGATGAATCAGTGAATTGAAAATGATAGAAACCTCTATGACAGATAAAAAGGGAATTACTTATATCATTTGCCATGTACCTAAGATGTTTAGAGAGTAGATTTTGAAGAGATTGCATGAAAAGATAGAATTCTATGGCCCTAAGGCTGAAAGGATCAAGATGGGAATGATTTCAAGACAAATTCTGAATATCTATTTTGCAAATGATTCAATTAAAAAAGGGCTAGACACATAGTATCAGTAAAGCCAGATATAAAATTAACATAAATATTAGTATACTTAAGTTATTTTAAGTTTAAATAGTTGTAAATTTAAATGTTTTAGTTTAAGTTCACAATGTTATTTACAAAAAGAAAATCAAAATATTGAAGATTGAGGAAAGGACATTATATATATACATATATATATTTATATTTAAAAGAATAAAAATATAAAATCACAATCCTGTAAGAAAAGTGTCAGGAAAGCTGAAATCTAAAACAAGTGAATCTTGTAAAAATTTATTAACAATTAAGAGATCTTAAACAATATATATGAAAAATTCTGCAGGGTACAGAGAGGTAGGAGAGGAATAATAAGAATGAAAGATATAAGGGGCTGAAACTTTTGAGTCAATGCACTGAGGTTGGACAATCCAGCACTTGAGGTTAATTAACCGATTTGGAAAATGGCCCTTCCCACTATCCTGTGCTGGCCCAATCGTTTGGTGTATACAGAGAATTGTAGGAGGGACTAGGAAGTGCAGGGAGACTAGCCAGAGTTAGTCACTTCTGCCAGAGAGACAAGGAGGTGAGGTTGCAGAGATCCTTCACTTCTACCGCTAAAGACCAAGAATAAAGACTTTTGCTTATCCGGATTCTGGCTAATTCTAAGGTACCTAGGGTGCTATCGCGCTCCACGAAAAAATCTCATTTCTTGAAAAGAGAAGAAGAAACAATAATATCAGAGCATTAAATTTTAATTTTGTGTTTGCGGCACCCCATTTTGTAGTGGCAAGAAACTGGAAACTGATGGATGCCCATCAGTTGAACAGCTGAATAAATTATGGCATATGAATGTTATGGAATATTATTGTTCTGTAAGAAACAATCAGCAGGATGATTTCAAAGAGACTTACATGAAGTGAAATGAGCAGAACCATAAGATCATTATACAAGGCAACAACAAGACTATATGATGATCAATTCTGATGGACATGGCTCTCTTCAACAATGAGATGATCCAAACCAGTTCCAATTGTTCAGTGATGAAGAGAGCTATCTGCACCCAGAGAAAGAACTGTGAGAACCGAATGTGGTTCACAACATAGCCTTTCACTCTTCTTGTTGTTTGCTTGCATTTTATTTTGCTTCTTTTTTCCTTATGCAGCACAATAATTACGTAAATATGTATACATATATTAGATTTAACATATATTTCTACCATGTTTAACATATATTAGACTACTTGCCATCTAGGGAAAGGTGTGGAAAAGGGGGGGGGGGGGAATTGGAACACAGGGTTTTGCAAGGGCTAATGTTGAAGAATTGTCCATGCATATGTTTTGAAAAATAAAAAAGCTTTAATAAAAATTTAATTTTGCATCTGTTTTCTCTACTGAATAGAAGTCTTCAGACTGAGGACTAAATGAAGAGAGTTAAGTGAAGAAATAGGGTTCCATGTCACCTGGTCATCTGGATGAACTATCCACTCAGGATCCTTAAGTTATAGATATGATGACTAATAATAATAAATGAAGACTGGTAACCCTAATTTCTCAATTTCTCTAGGAAGGCAAAATAACTTCTTCAAATTGTATATACAGGGTGACTCTGATTGCTATTCCAGGTAAATTCTAGAATGAATGCTTAAAAGTATAGCTTGAGAGTAGTGAAGACAGGCAACTCACTAACAATAGTGACAGGTCATATTGAGCTGACCTTTTCTTTTTTGATGTTATGGGAGGAACATTGAGTACAGAAATACTATCAACTATAATACACATGGATTTCAACAAGGTATTTGACAAAGTCTGATAATATTCTTGTAGATCACCAACTAAAAGCTACAATGAATCTTCACAGATAAGGAAGCATATCCAGAGAGGTTCAGTGACTTGCCTACCATCACCCAGACGGTCTCATGACTCCAAACCCTTTCTATTGCACCAAGTGGAGAAAGAGATAGAGGGAATAATTGTAGAATTAAGAATTGGTTTAACACAGAACCCAAAGAATGGTGATTAACAATAAACATTTATCTAAAGAGAAATCTTTAATGGAATAGTACAAAACTTGGCCTTTAGGCTTATCCTATTCAGAAACTTTTATCAACAACTTCAATAAAGTCATGAGCATTCTTATTAAATCAGAAGCTAACAAGAAGCTGAAAGAGACATTTAATATATTGGAAATACAATTGGGATTGGAAAATATATTCTGAAACTAGAAAAATGGTGGGAATCTAAGATGAAATTTAACACTGCTGTACAAGAACAGGATGAGAGAGAGATGCATTCCCCCAAAGTGTCAACTTACACAAAATTACACAATTAAAATCAGAGAGCTTATAAGAAAACTGGGGCTGGGACACAAGGCTCAAAAACTTTGTGTCATTAGTGATTACACAAACAAAAGAATTTAATAACCAGGAACACAATTTTAGACATGTTGGATAGCTAATAAATAAATAAATAAATTCTACATTAAATAGTTGCAGGTCTCAGCAACTCAAGACTTAGAGGCCTGAGTCCATGACACAAGTCTAAAGTGAAAAGGATAGAAGTGGGGCTGGTACCCTAGTCTGCTCAATGTTCCTGCTACATCACGAGACATACAACACATATGGCACTTTACTCTGAAAAACTGAAGTATGCTTATGAAAATGAGTGTTGTAAAGCTTACAGTTTTCAAGTTATTGTGTAGTGCACTTTTTCTGCATTCTTGCTGTTCTTGTAGAAGAAATCTTCAAGAAGTAAACTCCCAATCTAAGTTACGCTCAAAATGTTCCCTAATATACATTAGTTGCACTGGAACAAATTTGTACTTTCAAAACATGCCTTATAGCAGAAGTAACTATAGTTAAAAAAAAAAAAAAAAAAGTAATTTGATTTTATTTAAGTCTGATAGGAGATAGGTGTGTTCTTTGCCCTATTCAGAATCTGAGATTTCAATTCTGACCTTTTAGGAAGAGTGATAACCTAGAAAAGAAGATCCCCATAGTGTGAGAAGATTCAAAATCAAGTCCTATGCAGGGTAGTTAAAGGGACTGGGGATATAGAGGCAGAATATGAAAATCAAGAGGTGAAGATTTTTTCTTTAGCATCAAATACCTTAGGAGTTTTCATATGGAAAAAGGATTATATTTATTCTGCTTAGTCATAGGAGAACAAGAACCACTAACTATCAGGGCAGGATGATTTAAATTGAAAAGAATTTAACAACTATTCAAACATGAAATGGGATGCTATACTTGATAATGGATTCTTTATACCAGGAGTTCAATCACAGCCTTAATAACTATTTGTCAGAAAAATTACAGCATAGATTTAATAGATAAAGCTTAAGGTTTCTTTCCCATTCTAAGATTCTAAAGAGGGGGAGGGGAGGGAAATCCACCAATCTTGTGGATTTTATTTATTAAACCTTCATTATCAAGTTGATTGAAGTCATGGTTGGATTACCAAGATCAGTCAAATACATCAAATTCTTAGGATCTGTCTACAAGCAATAAAAATGACTTATTTACATAATATTTTATAAAGTAAAATTATCACAATAACCCCACGAGGTAGGTAGCTATTATTTTTCTCCTTTACAACAAATTAAACTTCACTTAAGTGAAGTCACTTGCTCAAGGTCAACACAACTGGAGATGAATAATCCAGAACATAGCTAATTTAAGCACATAACACTAGAAGGGTCTTGTAGAGCCAGGGCCACATAAGGTGATTTATCAGCTTCTTTTCAATTATTATGAATAGAGTGCTATGTTAAAAGCTTGGATTGGAACTTGGGTCTTCCTAATTCCAAACCTAGCACTCTATTCATAATACCATCAGTTGCTTCTTGGATCAGCATGAGATGAACTTGGGTGCTCTTTTTACAAGGGCACCTGTTTCTTTTGCGTCCTCTGATCTAAAATTGCACTAATATTAGTGCTGCTTTAATCTTCTTGAAGTTCTTGAATTGGGGTGACCAAAATGGCTACCTTCTCTTTAGAAGTCTGATTTAAGATATGCTTTTAATCTACTTGTTAGAAGCCTAGAAAAATACTCCTCAAAACCACCTCTCAAGATGAACTAGAAAATCCTTAACACATCCTCCCTATCAATCCTCACCAACCAGTTTACCCCCCCCCCAAACAAATAGATATAGCTAATACAGAAATTTGTTTTGCATGATCATCCAAATTTGAAATGAGGTTTTTCTTGCCTCCTCAATAGGTGGGGGAGAGAATTTGGAACTAAAATAAAAATTGGAAAATGGAAGACCCAAATGAGAAAAATTCAAATCATGATTCTAAAACCACAAAACTCAAATAAACTTTTGTTTTCATTTATGTTAATGAATTTCCTATTTTTAAGATCTCTAAAGTCCCTTCTAAGTCAATGAATTAATAAAAAAGTATTTATTAAGTTCTAAGAATATAAGTACAAAGAATGAAATAATCATGCAAAAGATGTTGCTTGAGCTATTT
This sequence comes from Sminthopsis crassicaudata, assembly GCF_048593235.1. Lineage (NCBI taxonomy): Eukaryota > Metazoa > Chordata > Mammalia > Dasyuromorphia > Dasyuridae > Sminthopsis > Sminthopsis crassicaudata. The sequence goes on along the minus strand of NC_133618.1, from coordinate 142,384,333 downwards.
CTTAAAAGACTGGGATCTCAAAGGGCAGGGATAAGGAGAGAGTGTACTCCAAATATGGAAGACAACCAATGCAAATACCTATGTGAGGAATTAGGTAAAGCTAAGTGTGGCTGGCTCCAAGTGTATCAGATGGAGTGTAACATCCAATGAGATTGGAAAGATACCTTGGGATTAGGTGTGTAGAGCTTTAAAACATCTAGAGAAAACCACTGGATTTGAACGAGGGAGTCATGTTTGTCAGCTCTGCACTTACAGAAAATTTCTTTGGCAATAAAGACAGCAGTTTGTAGGATGAACCAGCGTGGGAAAGATATTTGAAGTCTGGAGACCAATTAGGAGGTTGTTGAATAAGTAATGAAGGCCTGAACTAAGGTAGTAACAGTATGAGTAGAGAAAAGGATGGGAGGATGTTATTAAGACAGAAATTTCACAAGATCTGACAAATGACTGAATTTGTGGAATGAGAGGAAAGGGAATGGCCAAGATTAGTGAGGACTCAAGGAGTCCAGGTTAAAATTCTGGGAAACTGGAAGGATAGTGGTGCATTTGATAGAAATAGGGAAGTCTAAAAGAAGGGATTTGGAGGGGAAGATGATGAGCTTGGTTCTGGACACACTGAAATGTCACCTGGATATCTAGGATGAAATGTCCAATATGTAATTAGTAACATGGAACTAGAACTCAGGGAAGAGGCTGGTGCTAGCTTGCTTACACATACACACACACACACACACCTCTCTCTCTCTGGGAGTTATCTATAAGGAGACAACAGTTAAAGAAAAGAGGAGATGGGAGAGAAGGAGAAGAGGGATTTGAATACAACCTTGATGAAAATCCACATTTAGGAGATGTGACTGAAAAGCCATCACAGGAATCTGAGGATTGATCAAGAGAAATAGGAGAGAATACTGTCCAGGACAAAAGGGTGATTAGTATCAAATGCCGAAGATAGGTCAAGAAGAGGCCTGAAAAGAATGTCAGATTTAGCAATCACATCATCATTGGTAACTTTTTAAGTTAGCAGTTTCAGTTGAATGAGTTTGGAAACTAGATTGCAAAGAATAAAGAAATCTATGAGAGGAGAAGGGGAAGTAGTACAGACAGCTGTTCTTTCTACCATTCCCTACACAAAATATTCCTCTCCCTTTCACTAGCTATCCATTCATATCTGTTATGCTCCCCCTATTTCTATCTCCTGCTTTCCCTAGTTTCCTTCAATTCTCAGCTAAAAGCTCATCTTCTATAACAGACATCAAACATAGGGCCAACATTCTCAATAATGTGGGCCTGACCTAGATTAAAATTTAACTGGAAAATGTTTAACAAAATAAATAAAAACTTCTAAAACATAGAAATTGTTAATGTGTGATTTTCTATATACCCTCGGGGATCTTTATATTTAGTTTAGTTGCTTCCATTTCTATATGGGTCTGATAATACTGTTCTCTAGGAAGCAAATCCTCAATCTCCTGATTCCCCTTAATTTTAGTACTTGATTAATCCCTTCTATAGTTTCTTTGTACATCACTGTTTGCATGTTGTTCTCCTGGTAGACTTCGAGTTCTCTCAGATAAGGGACTGTCTTTTACTCTTTTTTGCATCCCCAGCACTTAGCACATGTGGAACACATCACATATGTTTTGAGTTTTTGACTAAGAAAAAAGGTATGGGAGTATAGAATCTGATAAGAGGTTTTAAAACATGTTTTAAATCACTGATTCTATGCTTTTCTGATAGTATAAATTTACCTTGAGTTTAAAACAGCAGACAAAAGAATAAAAGGGCTCCTAGAATCCCAGAGGTTGAGTTAGAAGGGATCTTAAAACTCTTCACATCCAACACCCTCATTTTATAAATAAGAAGTCAAAAATTGCACAATAGCAAAAAGGTAATGAGTGTCAAAACCTCAATTAGCACCCTCTCCACCCCATGTGGAAGCCAACATTTATTCTATTTCTGAAACTTTTTCAAAGTTCTGGTTAAAAAAAAAAATAGCTAAGAACAGTAGAAGGTAAAAACATTAACTACTTAAAAAAATAATATTCTAAGTAATTTTTGGCTGAACACTATAGCAAGTATGATCCACTTATCTGGCTTCTGGGTAAACACTGTTGTAGGTTCTTAAGTAAACTAAATTTTATATCCGAATAGAAACATCCTTTTGAAATGCAGAAATTTTAAAAAGTAAGAAGCCACCCAGAAGAGTTGAATGAAAAACTACTAGTCAAACAAGATATTTTTTTAAGAATTAGGAGAAATACATATAAATTTTTTTTAAATCAATAAGGAAAATAGGGCCCTTTTCTTACTATTAAGATAAAATAATATTATTACACTTATTTTAAGAACCTGGTGATTATTTTTAAAATAATTTGTAAAGATTCTGAGAAAATCCTGTTCCTCTTTTCATAACCCTCAAATATTAATCAAATATTCAGCTACATACTCAACTCAAATTTTTCTGCAGATATACTTGGTTTAACTCCAAAATCTTTTCCAATGTACGACACACTTCAAACTACTTAATTTATGTCACCTGATCATACAAGAAGCCCATTACATAGACTTTGCATACAACCAGAGTTGTAGCCTTCCTTTAAATCCACCATAACTATATGGTAAATGGACTTCAAACTCTCTCGATGAAGTAGGTAGTTTTTCCAGTGTGTCTAGTTCCCAAATATCAATAATTAACATATTGATTAATTAATCAATAAGGTAGGCAGTTAATTTAAAGAATGCTTTTTATGTTAATAGTTCAACTTATGAAAACATACATCTTTCTCCTTTGTTGGGGGCAGTACAAAGTTCTCAGCTTCTGAAGTTCTAAAGCAAAATATCAAATTCCCATGACTTGGAGCTACAGAAAATAAATCTACATAATCTTTTATAAAATTGTGAGTATAAGGTTATTAAATTAATCATAATTGAACAGAATTTTAAATGCAAATAGCTGAATAAATTAGGCAAGTAAAAATGAAATGACAATAGAGATAGGGGAAGGAAGTATGGGAGTGAGACTACTTAACAATGTAATGCTATTATACTAAGTTGGTCATGTTAATGTATAATGCCGCTTATGCATCTAAAAAGATGCTCCTCCTCCATCTTTGCATTGCTCCTCTTCTCATGGCTTAAAAATTTTATGTAACAATCTGCTTTTCAGATGAATTACCACAATCATATTTAAAAGTCAACGAAAATGTGAGACACACACAGGCACAACCCACTACAGAGATTTCCAAGTGATTCCTAACAAAAGATGTAGTTCTTGATCTTACTACTACTAAAAGGAGGAAAATTTGTCTCAGGAGTTAGATGTTGAAGTTGGTTTTACTGGTTGTTATAATGACTTTTTAAAAAATTCAGGGCTGTGGTACAATATTCCTTTTAAAACTTTACTAAGAAAATAAAGATGGTGAGTAGCAATGTAATCTTTTGAATCATAAAAAAAAAAAAAAAAAAGCAAAGATTTAATTCTATTTAATTTCTTGTGGATTCTGTTCCAAAAACCTTGAATCATATTTTGTGTGAGCGTAAAGGTACTCTCTTCTCCACACTTAGGAAGCTCATTCTTACAAGTGGGAAACTGAATTTAGATATCCTAGAAGGATATAAATATGCTTCAGAGATCAGGTACACCCACAGAAGAGAAAGAGAGGTGGAAAAGTGAACCCATTCCAAGTTCTCTAAATTCAATCACATAACAAAAAATTCAGCATTTCCCCCAACAACTGTCATCTCTTACTATCCTATTCTTTCATATACTTTTAATGATAGTTCTGACATGCTATCTGTATAACAGCACCAGGAAATTGTACTTAATAATCTTGCTTTAGGTAGGAAGAAATTACTAAAGTTATGGTTTTCTTTATTAACAAAATATATGCAAGTTGTATATATCCCCTATTTAGATGATTTCATAAATGGACCCCCCCATGGCTTCCCACTTTTCATATTTTTAAAGCCAATTATACATCCGTCAATTCTGACTGTCTTAGTTAGGCTTACATTTTTACATCCTGTTAAATTTTAACCTTCCTGTTTTAAATTATTCTTCATGATTCCCCAGTTATACTAAAAGTCTTGTTTGCAAATAATGTTCTAGAAAAGTGTATATGGTCCAGGTTTAGAACAATGAAAAACAACAATCTTTCATCTCTCCCTCTCAACTACCCTAAATCAAGATTCCCCCCCCCCCCAAATGGACACAGCTTCAAATCTAACATCTAATCTCTAATTTCTCACTACTATTATTCATTAAATGTCATTCTCACAACTTGAAAAATTTATGCTTAATTTGTAAGCTTCTAAGGTAGAGATTATGTCATTTTTCATCTTTGCCCTTATTTAGGACAATGCATTTATACTTGAGTAATTTAATCTAAAGTCCAACCTGAGAAAAATGTCTTAAACAGTACATTATTCATATCTAAATTAAAACAAAACAAAGAAATGAAATGAAAATAGGTATATAGAATTTTACATTGGTTTATTTAATTTTTCAATCATATTCTGTAATCACTACTTTTACAGCGAGGAAATGACAAACTTAGGTTACTTCTTTAGTAACGTTAAATATGACATCACTATGCCAAATTAAATATTATAATTTTTCTTCTAATTTTTGTAGCACTTAAAATCTTCCATAGTACCAATTATTCTAAAAGGAAAGCTAGAAAACACTTTCCCTGACTTTATCCTAGAGCTAATGCAAGAATCGCCAGAATGCATGGAATATGCTTAGTTTTAATAAACTGCTCACCCTGGTGGCCCAGAGAGGTACCAAATACATGATGAACCAAGAATTATAGTACTATATCTGCAACTTTCAAATACTAATAATCATGACTCTATAATGACAACTCCAACAATATTATGGTAAACGTTCATCACACTGAAGATTAGAGAGAACATCCAAATGAAGAAACTCCTCAATTTATAGTCTTGCCCCAGTGTCACTGAACCATCACAATGACAGAGATGGGACTTGAACTTCGGTGTTTCTGGTTGTGAAGACAGCTCTCTAATATGCCAGGCTGTTTCAGATTAAATTTTCATTAAGTAATATTAATCTATTGCTATCATTTGAGTATAGTGTCATGTGTCTTTTCTGGAAAAGCTTTAATTACTATTAAAAATTATTCTTTGACCTTACCTAAATGTTTGTGAAGAATCCATACTACATAATCACTTAAAAGGTTCAAAGAAAAAAAAAAAAAAAAAAAAAAAAAGCAGTAATCTATAAAACTCAAATTCTGTTGATAAATACTATCACGCACTATTTTGGAAAAACATACCAAAAATCTTTAAAAAGTAAAGAAGTATTGAATTAATCCTATCTTTGCTTTCAAAACTAATTTACCAGAGTAAAAAAAGCCTTATTTAGTAAAAAGTAACTTGGACTCTTTTCTAAACCAACAATACTATAGAAGATATTTTAATGATTCTTTGACATTCATCCATCCAGGATTCTTTTTTGGTTTAAATTGTGGGAGCATGTAAAGGAATTGTGGGTAAGAACTGTTTCTTTGAATTCCCAGAATCTACTGGCAATAGTGGCTTGTTGGGACAGAGCAAGGTGGTGGAGTGCTTAGTTACTTAACATAACTGAGTGGTCACAAATTTCTGCTTTCCAACCCTTGCAGTTAAGAGACTTTTTGGTCTGGTAACCCAACATTTAAAATGCACAGCTAATAATAACTAGCACATAGGAAGCAGAATGCTGCTTACTATAAATCTGGTTCCACAAATCAGTTTGATTTCATTTCTCCTATTGAAGTGTAATCCTTCAGCACAAGTTCGGAAAGACAAAGATGCTGATTTTGTCTCTGAATCTCTAACAATGAAGGTGCTTCATCATTTTGTTGTTGTTGTTAAAAGAGAAGCTGTTTGTGTGTGTAATACATTCAGAGAAACACTTTGGTTCTTTGCCTTTTGGACATCATTACTATTTTCCAGTGACTTGGTACTGGGCTCAAAGTCAAGAGACTTCCACATTCTTACAGGAGTCCCATGGACTTAAAAAAGAAAAATTCTTGAACGTGCTCCTGCCAGATCTGGTCAAGATTTCTTTAAAAAACGTGATGGCTGCATTTCCCACAAGACAAGCAGTTAAAAATCCAATTTCATGCCCATTGCACAGATGAGGAGGACACTGAAGGTCAGAGAGGTGGAGGCACCGGCCGGCCGGCCCTGCCAGCCCCGCCGACTAGGCAATCCAGGTCGCACTCCTGTGCCCTTTCCTCCGGCCACCGACAGTTTGGGCTCCCCACAGGAGCTTCTGGGAAATGGGCTGCGAGCGCCAGGTTTACTCGACCATCACTCTACATCAAGTTCCGCACCGCTACGGCCGATTTAGGCCTTACCTAGAGCCCGCTTTGGGAGCACAATCACTCCCGCCTTCCACGCTCCGGGCACCATTTTTATGCCCACATCAAAGGGGGAAAGGCAAACTTCCCCCTCTACCCCCCCACTCCCCGACTCCAGGATGGACACGAGGGGCGGGAGGCAGGGAAGCCGGGGGAAAGGTGGCCTAGGCCCAGGTACTCAATGAGAGGCGGGATTGGGGGAGGGGGAGGGAGCCACACCTGGGGCAGATCTGAGACCCCCGCCCCCTTCCCCAGCCAAGAAAAGGACGCTATTCCCTCCCCCCTTCCATTGCTCCAGAATGAGCGCCTCGGAAGCTCGCACTGCACCACTAGAGTCAGACACACCCCTCGTTTCCAGGGGGGTGTGGGTGCTGAACCTGAGCTCGAGGGGGCCTCGGGGCTTGGCGCCCATTTTGGAGGCGAAAGAAGAAGAGGCCGTGCAGGGTGGGGAAGGGGGAGGGGGTCTTCTCGGGTGGGGGCGGGGGCGCGCGGGAAGGGTTGGCGCGTCCTCTCTCGCGAGGCGGAGGCAGGCTAGCCCGCCAGTCCGCCAGCCCGATGCCCCTTAGGGGCGGGGGGCGGGCGAGGAGGAGGCCCCGCGGGGATGGGGTGGGAGAAGGGGCCTCCCCACGCGCGCTCCCTCGGGGGAGGCTGCTTCTCGCCCCCCCCTCCCGCCTCAGCGCGGAGGGGAGGGGAGAAAAGGGAAGGGAGGGGGAGGCCAGGCCTGACGAAGGATCGATCGGGTTCGAGCTAAAGCTGACCGCCGCTTCCTGCGCCTCGGGTCCCCCGGGAAGGGAGAGCCGAGCTCAGGCAGGGCGCGGGACGGACTGGAAGGGATTGGGACGGCGGAGGCCCCGGCCGACCGGCCGAGGGCCCCGGCCCGCCAAGGGGGGGTAAGGCTCCGGAGGCCGCGCGGGCCCCGGCGCCGGCACGAGCCCCCAGGGCCGCGCGCGCCTCCATCTCCTTCCTTCTCCTCCACTCCACCTCCACCTCGGCTCCCCGGGTCCGCCCCCCCGCGGCTCCTCTCACCTGCACATGATCCGCCATTTTGCTCCATTCATGCTCCTCTGTGGTCCCCCCTTTCCCCCCCTCCTCGCGCACCTCGGCCGGGGCTGCCGCCGCCGCCGCCGCCGTAGCCGCCGATACCACCACCGACGCGCCTGCGCACTGGGCGCACCCCCCCCCCTACGCCCGTAGCGTAGCCCACCCCGAACTGTGAGAGCCACCGCGGCCGCCAACCCCGTTGCAGAATACGCAGCGCTGGTGGGACGGCGTAAACGCGCGCAACGTCAGCTACCCGGAGAAAGCGTTGAGAGGGAGGGAGGGCCCGGGGAGGAGGAAAGAGCGAGAGAGGGGGAGGGGGAAACAAAGCATTGTTTACATGGTTCTTAAAGGGACCGAGCGTACGCCGCAGCGGGCGGGCGGACGAGTGTAGACTAGTGGATGGAGCCGCCTGCACTGCGCCCAGCATCCCGCGTGGGAGGAGGGGCTCTTTTCTGTGAACCTGAGTTAGACACCCCCATCCTCATCCAGACTCTTTAGTGTGCTGTCTCCTTACAAAGCTGCACCCCGGTGCTTTTCTCTTCCTCTGTCTGTGTGGTCCCCAAGCAAAGCGGGAGTCTACACCCCGTCCCCTTCTGGGCCAACAGTCAAGCCAGCCCCCTGAGTCCCGGGGTGCGGGGAAGGCACGGGGCTGGAGAGGTGGATCTCTACAGGCATGCAGTAGTTTAAAAAAAAATCCCATTTCATTCAATTATTAAGCGCCTACTGTATATAGCCCAAGGCGCCAAATTCTGGGGGTTGGAGTGGGGAAAGAAAGCGTTGACACCTATTGAGATGAGAGATCCCAGACACCGTTTGGCTTCCTATAATTCAGTGAGAATGGCAGACAGAGGAAAAAGTCATTTGTGGGGAATGGCGTCTTAGGGGGCACAAGGAAACTCGCTTCGGGCTTTTCCTCATATCGCTCCCCCCCCCCCCCCCCGGTGAGAACCTCCACTCAGATATCACGGGAAAAACCGGGATCGTTTGCAGAGCGCTCCCTCGTAGCCCTGACCTCCTCACTCACGCCTTCAGCCATTAATCTCCTTCAGGACCGCTGTTTTACACGAAGAGATGACCCTTTTCCTTGTCAAGGCAAAAGCCCCCTATATCTACACATTTTTCCCTTCCATTTTCCCTAGCAAGGAACCCCTTTATCAAACCCCCCCTCACTAAATCTTCCAACTCTCCTTGTCTGCTGCCTGCTTCCTCATTGCTTATGAGCATCTCTGTTTCTCTAGCCCTCCCCCAATTCTCAAAAAATCCCATCATCTCCTGGTTAAACTAATTGAGAAAGCTGTCTTCTCTAGCCAGGTTCTCTTCTGCAGGAAATTCTAAACACTTCCATAGTCTGGCCTCCAAACTGATCGCTTCCAATGAAACTCTTTTTTTTCTAAAATTACACTGCAACCAGGATAAAAGGAAAGCAGAAAAGGGGGGGGGGGTTACAGCAAATGTCTTTGGTATAGACACCATTTGTCATTGGAGAACTGAGGCAAATTTATAAGGAGTCATCCCCCAAGTGATAATATGGTCAAAGGACATGAACAGGCAATTTTCAGGCAAATTAAAATTAACATATGAAAAATGTCTTAAATCATCTAAATTGATTAAAGAAATGGAAACTAAAACAACTGAGTGCCTCACACCTATCAGATTGTCATTTTTTCCTTTTCTGCCATATTAATCAAATGTTGAGATGTGGGAAAATAAGGATAGTATGCATTGTTGATAGAGTTGTGAACTGATCCAACCATTAGAACTGATCCCAAAGGGCTATAAAACTGCATACCCTTTGATCTAGCAATACCACAACTCAGTCTGTATCCCAAAGAGATTTTTAAAAGGAGATGAGGGAGGACCTATTTTTACAAAACTATTTAAAGTAGCTTTTTTTGTGGTATCAAAGAATTGGAAACTGAGGGGATACCTATCAAACGGGGAATGGTTGAACAAGATTACAACGGAATACTATTATGCTATAAGAAATGATAAGCAGGACGCTTTCAGCAAAACCTGGGAAGATTTATATGAGCTGATATAAAGTGAAATAAACAGAACTAGGAGTTGTACAATAATTAACTGTGAATGACTTAGTTATTCTAATTAATACAGTGATTCAAAGCAATTCTAAAGGACTCACGATGAAAAAATCTATCTCTAGAAAAAGAAATGATAGAGTCTGAATGCAAATCAAAGCCTACTATTTTAATGGGGTGGGTGAGGGTTTTTTTGGGGGGAGTTGTGTCTTCTTTCACATGACTAATATAGAAATGTTTTACATCATTGCACATGTATAACCTATATAGACTTGCTTACCATATCAAGGAGGGGGGAGGAAAAGAGAGAATTTGGAACTTAAAATTAAAAAAAAAATGAATGTTCTAAATTATTTTTATATGTGATTGGGAAAAATAAAATATTAGTTACCATTGATATCTTAATTGCCAAATCCGATGGTCTTATCAGTCTTCATCTTTCTTGACTTCTTTCTATTGGCACTAACATACATATTAATTCTCTAACTGCTCAATCTTCCACCTACTCTCTTCCACTGCACTTCAACTACATCTTAAGGTGGTCATATCCTTACTTGTCATCACCAACAAATGTACCACCTCCCATGTTAAAAAAAAAAAAAATTCTGAAATCCTCTTATCTAACTATAACCAATAAATCATTGGCTTTTCACCCCTCCTTCTGCCTTCCATTACAGAAATCTACACTTTGTCCCAACCATGATCTCCAATCCCTAGACTCCTCAACTCTCTCCCAGTTCATCTCTCTTACACTGGCCACTCCCTCCTCTTCTCCCCATCTTGACCTGTTGATAGTCAATTTAACTCTACAGTATCTTCTCTTGAATCCCTAGCTGCTTTATCATATCACCAATTGTACCCAACCAAACCTCTGCCTTGAAATTTTCCCACTAGGGACTATTCTGACTGATACACAAATTTATGTTACAAAATCTCAATGGTCCCTCGCTGCTGCTAGGAAATCCTACTATACCTCCCTTATCAACTCTCTATCCCACTCTCCACAATGACTCTTCCAAACCTTTTTATCTCTCCTCAGATCTCCCATGGCTTACCTTCCTCTCCTTCCCCACTCCCTGCTGAGATCCTTACTTCATATTTTACAGAAATAAAGTAGAGACCATTCTCCATAACTATCCTCTTTTCTCTTCTCCCTACCACTCACGTTCTGCCATCATCTCTTTCATCCCTGTTTTACATAATGAAATGGCCTTTCTCTATTTGTTTAAGGGTTTCCATTCCATCCCATTTCCTCCAATAGATTACCTGCCTCTGTCACCCCCATCTTTTTACTGTTTCAGACCCTCATTTCTTACAATATGCCTACAAACATGCCAATGTCTCTTCTGTTTTGAAAAAAAAACAAACACTTTCACTTGATCCTTCCATCCCTATTCTCTTCCTATAAATCTCCTGCCTTTTGTAGCTAAATAACTTTGAAAAGGCCTTCTACAATAGACATCTCCAATTTCTCTTCATCCATTGTCTTCTTAACACCATACAGTCTGGCTTCATTGTACCAAAACTGTTCTCTTCAAAGTTACCTGTGATCTCTTAGTTGCCAAATCCAATGGCCTTTTTTCCATCTTCATTCTCTTTGACCTTTGCATCCCTTTAACACTGATGATCACTCTCTTCTTGCTGCTCTTTTCTCTCTAGGTTTTGGGACACTGTTCCTTTTGCTTCTCCTTGTGCCTATCTGACCATTCCTGTCTCCTTTGCTGAATCTTCCTTCAGATCATTCCACCTAATGATAGGTATCCTTTTTTGTTTTATCCTGGGCCCTTTTCTCCCTCTATACTCTTTCATTTGCTATATAGCTATATATCTCCCATGGACTTAATTACCACTTCCATGCTGTTGATTCTTAAATCTCCCTTTCTTGATCCAATCTCTCTGCTGACTTCTAATCTCACATCTCCAAATCCTTCTAAACATCTTACACTAGATTCCAGTAGACTTCTTAAATTTGATATGACCAAAACAGAACTAATTTACTTTTCCCCTAAATCTTCTTCCTACCTTCCCTATTACTATAGAGGGTATATGGGAGTATCCAGGGAGGATTACCATTTCTGGTGTTAGGATTTGCTGAGCCCCTTTTAGGGCTGCTTGTCCATCTTCACCCTGTTCTCCCATATGGCTCCAAGAAGCATGTGCAGAAGCAGCATCTTGGTAAACCATCTGAGCAGAACTGCAGAGCACATTTTCTCTGATTCTCTCCCATTCTTGGAATACCCTCCCTCTGCTCTGACTACCAACCTTCCTGGCTTCCTTTAAGACCCAACTAAGATCCCACCTTCTATAAGAAGCCTTATCTAACTTTTCTTAATTCCAACCTTTAAACATTTCCTATTTATCCTGTATATAGCTCACTTTATATATATATATATATATATATATATATATATATATATATGTATATATATATATATATATATATATACACACACTCATATATACATATACATACACACATCTGTGTGTGCTTGTATGTATATATTACATATATATATTTGTATCTCTCCCATTACAGCTTACAATCTAACAAGATTGGACAAGAACTTTCTTTTGTCTTCTTTTGTATCCCCAGTGCTTAGCATGTGTCTAACACACAGGAAGCACTTAATAACTGTTGTTTATCATCTCTTCCTGGATATTTCTCTTCAGTAGTTTTTTATGATGCTGCTTTCTCTCCATTCTCATCCCACCTGTCTGCTGCTTCTCAGTTTCTTTTCTTGGATCATGACATGAGTCACACTATTCATATCCTGGGAATCCTGCAAGCTTTTGTCCTGGGCCCTCTTCTCTAACTCTAATGATCTCATCAGCCAGGGGATTTAATTGTAATTTCTATGAAGATTCTCAGATTTATTTATTTATCTATTTAAATACTAATGAAAGGCTCACTATCACCTCCTGGGCCTAATATAAAATCATTCTTTTAAAATCTATCATAACCTAGTTGATTTTTACCTATTCAGTTTGTTCTAATATTCTTAAAATTTACTCCCCTCCACATCTCTACAGTTCCATCTTACTGCTTCTCTCAGAGATCACTCCACATCTTAGTTCCATGGCTTTTCCATGGTGGTTCCTCATGGCTAGATTATTGCTCGTTTTTGTCTTTACCTCTTGGATCCTTTGCCTTCCTTCAAGACTCAACTCAAGTCTCATCTTATGCAAGGGACCTTTTCAGAAGGGTCTTCCTTATTGCTAGTACTTTTCTTCTAAAAATGCTTCTCATTTGCCTTATACATATTTTTTAATATGAAGTCCCAAAGCTTATTAATATGGTACTCTCTTCTTGTTGGTGGAGATCAATAGCCAGTGCCTGTGTACGGGGCAGGGCAAAGTTGGCTAGAACATAAAATATGAGAGTTCCAGTCTTTTCAAGTATCCTGGGATTCAATAGATTCTGAATTATTTCTCTTTTCTAGTTTTGAGAAAGAAGATAGTTGATACCAAGTTACTAATGGAAAAATCTTTGATTAAAAGCTGTCATGAGAGGAACTGGCAGTTTTCATCATGTCTCTCTCCCCAGCTTTACTGCACTAGACTTTGGGGAACTTCCCCTCAGATGAGATCTAGGAGTCTGTCTTGATTGAATTGTTATCTTAGCCTAAATGGTAGAGTACCTTCAATCTGTGTTGTGTGGTATATAACTCTCCTTTGTATACTTTCTCTGATCGTATTTACTACCAATTTGAATAAATGTGTTTCTTTGCTACTTGCTATATGTGTTTATTGTGGACTGGTTATTTGGTGGGAAAGGAGGTTAAACCTTAGGTATAGTACTTAGAGTCCTGCCTCCTTCATTAATGAAATAACAACTAGAAGTTAGCTTGAATATGAAAATGACATTCCCTAGACTAGTAATATTTAAGGGAACAGATAGATATAATTCTATCTTTCTTTGATACTCCTCCTTTAAGAAAAGCAGAGTGCTCCATGTTTAATATATATTATATTACTTGCTGTCTAGCGTAAGGGGATGGGGGAAAGAGGAAACACAAGGTTTTGCAAGTATGAATGTTATGAAATATAAATATTATGAATATGAATATTATATGTTTTAGAAATTAAAAAGCTTTACTAAAAAAGAGAAATAATGAAACAAACAAACAAAAAAAAAGGGGTGCCCCAGTATCTGTCCCAAATTTCTTGCTTTTCTCCTAGTAAGAATTAAAGATTTTTGGATAACAGAATGGGGAAAGAAGATGTATAGAGTTGTCTATTCTGTTTCCCCTTAAGCTCTAAAACAATATCCCATGTTATATGTGGGGGGATGATCCTCACTATATATATATATATATATATATACACATACATACATACAAACACACACACACACACACACATATATATATATATATTGTTTATATGTTCTTTTCATCATGAGAATCTGAACTCCTTGAGGCAGGTGTTTTCTGTGTTTTTTGGCTTTCTTTGTATCCTTAGTATTTAGCACAATGCCTGATGCAGTTAACCCTTAATAAAACTTATTGACTTAATGACTTAAGTTTACAACATTCTTCTGTTCTTCATTCTTCCTCATATCTTATCAATTGCCAAAACTTAAGAATTATTCCTCTACAACTTTAGTTCCCTGTTCTCCAATCAGTTATCACCTCTTATCTGGGCTATTATAATAGCATCCTAATTGGTCTCCCAGTTAACAAGTATCTCCACTCTTCAATCCACCCTTCACACAATTGTCTAATTAGAATCCTCCCTAAAACTCAGGTCTGACCAAGTTCTCTGCTCAACAAGCTTTTATTGTTTCTAAAAACAAATACAAGCCCCTTTATTTGGCATTTAAAGCCTTTCACAAACTGGCCCCAGCCTTCTTTCCCAAATTATTGCAGATGATTCTCCTTCATGTACTTTGCAGTCCAGCCAGTGTGATTTTCCTTTTGTTTCTTACACAGCATTCCATCTCCTAATTTCCATCATTTTACATAGGTTTTTTTTTTTTTTTTTTTTTTGGTACCTAGAATTTATGACTTCTGAAATCCCTAGCTCATATCTCATATCTCAGCTTGTGTTACTTCCTATATGAAACCCTAATCAATTTGCTCTCCCAAAGTATATATTTCAAACATTCTCATCCTTCCTCAAGCCTTCCATAGCACTCTTTCCCACCCCTCTTTCAGTTGAAGACCTCCTTTTGTGACTCACGGAAAAAATTTAGGCCATTTACTGGCAATGTCCTATGCTTCTTTGTTCCTTATTTCATATTACCTGGATGATATTTCCCATATCTGCTCATTCACTCCAATCTCTTTGTAAAGTTACCAGTGATCTCTTAATGAATGGGTTTTCCTAAATCCTCAGTCTTTGTTCATTTTTTGACCTCTTCCTCAATACTCTCTCTTCCCTGGGTTTTCAAAACACCACTCTTTCCTGTTTCTTATTAATTTTCAGTCTCTTTTGATGACTTTTTCTCTAGATTACACTCATTAACCATGGATGTGCCCGACTTCTTTTTCCCCTCTATACTATCTTTCTTTGTAGTCTCATCAGCTTTCATGAGTGGATCATCTCTATTCCTGTGATTACTAGCTCTCTATGTCCAGCACTGGTCTGTCTCCTGCGCCTTGCCTTACATTACCAGTGGTCTAACTCCTCAGCACCTCAAACTCAGCACGTTCAGAATTCTGTTTTCTCCCTGAGCCTTTCACTCTTTCTAGTTTTCCAGAGCCCCCTCAGTCCAGGCTGGAAACTGGACGGCAACCTCAGCTCCTCACCAGAACTTACTCCCCCTACCCAATCTTGTCCCCTCTCCCTTCCCAACTGCCTCCTTGCCCCCAACTCGGATGCAGCTCTCGGCCTTTTGTAGTAACCTAGTGCTTGCTCTCCTGGCCTCCACTCTCTCCCCATTTTACTCTGTTGTCTGGGAGTGCAAGTCTGACTGTGTCATTTTCTCCTTCCCCCCACTCAAACCCAGAATTTTCTATCTCCAGGTTTGATATAAAATGCTATTTGATATTTAAAACCCTTTATGATCTCCTCCAGGTTTGCTTTACTCCCTTCCACAGGACTCTGTTCCTCACACCCAGAGCTCCACCCCTCAGGGCCATGCCTTTTTACTGTTTTCCATGTCTAGAATGTTCTGCTTTCTTACCTTAGTATGGCTCCCCTGGTCTCCTTCAAGATTCAGTTCTAATCCCACTTCTTCTACAAGAAGTCTTTTTCTTGCTCCTCCTTACTGCTGGTGCTCTCCCCTTTATATTCCATTGCATTTATATTATCTGTATCTTGTATGTACATCATTATTTATATGTTTTTGCTTTCTTTGTATCTGCAGACATATTGTAGGCCCATCGTGCTTGTTGACTGACTAATAGATAAGGCTAATCCAGATATTAGGATCCTCCAACCTTAAGTTACTTTTTATTTACTTATCATATGTTTTATATTTGCTTGTTGATTACTTACTTCTCCCTACCGGCAAAAAAATACTGTAAGCCCTTTGAAAGCAGGAACTACCTTGACCTTGTCTTTGTGTTTCTTCCCAGAGCCTAGCACACTGACTGACAAGTAGTAGATGCTTAATAAGTATTTGTTGGAATCAGATGAACTAGATTCTGATCCCAGCTCTGTCACTTAATACCTATGTGAACTTGGGCAGGTGGTTTAACTTGTCTAGGCCCCATTTTCCAATGAGAGAATTGGACTAGATTAAGATCACTAATGTTTTTAGTTCCATATCTGTGTGCCTCTCATCTCATTTTTCCTCAAAGTAGATCATTCTACTTTAGATTTGCTCTAATTTTTTTTTTTTTTTAATGTGGAGGCAAAAAATATGGGACACTTCACAAATTTGCATATTCTTCTTGCGCAGGGGCCATAGTAATCTTTTCTGTATCTTTCCAGTTTTAGTATAGGTGTTGCTAAAGCAAGCATGGATTTGCTGTAATTCTTATAAAATATGTTACATGCCCTTCTGCCATCTCCTTCTCCAGGCCGTTTTACATTAAGACAAAAATATCTCCCATTCATTGTCCAAATAAAACAAAGCTAATTCCTCTTCCACGTGCCAACCATTCCAACACTTCAAAGCAGTCAGCATATTCCACTTAAATCTTCCCTTCTTTAAGCTAAAAGTTCCCATAAGGTTCCAGTTGGATCATTTGATTTCTTCTGTCCTACAATTTCTGAGGTTAGATTTGAATTCAGGTTTTTCTGTCTTTAAGCTCTTCTGCATCACTTATCTGTTTCTAATTGTGAGTATTATGTACAGCTTGGTTTTTGGTTTTTTGAAGTGAGTTTATTAAATTTAGCTTAGTACTAACACTGTTTGTCTGTATTCCCTTCTGAACTTCCTTCTGCTCTTCCTGTTTATTTTTTGTCTTGTTGATCGTCTTTTCTTTCTTTATTGCAACTATCATTAATTCTATTTTTAAGAGATGAAGTAACTGAGTCTGGAAGAATTTAAGTGACTTGCTTACAATATCACTTGGCTTCTTTCAAGACTCAGTTCTAGTTCTATCTTCTACAAGACATTTTTTTTCCTGGTCCCCCTCAATGCTAGTGCCTTTTCTCTCATATTACATTCCACTCATACTGTCTCTATCTTGTATGGATTATAGATATTTGCATGATACTCTTCTCTATTGTAAAGTGAGTTCTTTACAAGAACCATGTTTTTGCTTTTGCAGTTTATGTGGGGCTTAGTATATTGTCTAACCCGTAGTCCTTGTTGATTGATAGATGAGTTTTTTTTTAATTTTATATTTTAATTTTATAATAATAGGTTTTTATTTTTTCAAAATACATGCAAAGATAGTTTTCAACATTTACCCTTGCAAAACCTTGTGTTTCAAAATTTTCTCTCTTCCTCCACACCTCTACCCTCCCCTACACAGCAAGTAATCTGATATAAGCTAAATATGTGCAATTCTTCTAAACATATTTCTACAATTATCATGCTACACAAGAAAAAAAGAAATCAAAAAGAAAATAAGTGAGAAAGAAAAAAAGCAAGCAAACAACAACAACAAAAAGATGAAAATACTATGTTGTGATCCACATTCAGTCCCCCTCATCCTCTCTCTGGATGCAGATGGCTCTCTCCATCACAAGTCCACTGAAATTGAAAAGACCATGTCCATCACGGGTTCTGGCTTTGTCACTTCTAAACTATAACCTTGATCAAATCATTGAAATTCTATGGACTGTTTTCTTAGGACAAGAAGAGGTAAACTAGGTGGTTTCTTATGTTTAGTATAGCACTTTATTTATGGATTAGGAGTCAGAGTGGTAGGGATAATGGAAAGAACACTGGCTTTGGGAAGATTTGGGTTCCAGTGTTTGCCACCTTTATGACCGACTCAGCTTTCTGTTCTGTAAAAGAGACCTACATGGTCTTTAAGGTCTCCTCAAGTCTGATCTTAAATAGGAGAACTTAAAATAATTTATATTTAATATATAATATGTTTATAGAAAGCAATTATCTTATTTGTGAATTCCTTTGGTTTCATTGTATTAAATGCTAAGAATTTTATGATTTTTTTTTGTCATTTGTTTTATATGTTTGTTTGATTTTTTTTTCATTCATTGTTATTGCCTATAATAAAACAATTAGGAAAGATAATTTTCATCTTATCAGTTCGGCTTGTCTTATTCATTCATTAAAAAACATTGATTTGTTAGAAATTCACCTGGGTAAACACTATACTAGGCTCCAAAGCAGATAAAGTTTAAATAATATTATCCTGATGCCATGGAGTGAGGATGGTAAAAACATCTAGTGTCTCAACTAACTATAATTTGTAATATTAAAATTAAATTGGGTTAAATAGTTATAAAATAAAGTGTTATTTGAAGTCTAAGGAATGAGGAAAATATTTTTTTTACTGATGATGAGGCTTTCTGAAATAGGTAGAAATTGAATTGAATTTTAAAGAATTTTGCTAGGTGAAGAAGGCAAGGGAGGGTCTTCCAGATATATATAACAGTATTAGCAGAATATAGTTTCTTTTGAGTTAAGGCTAGAAAACTAGTATGGCATGAAATTGGATAAGGTTTTAAATGTTTGACCAAAAGAGTTTAAATTCTCTTCAGGAGATGGTACACCAAAACCAGTGAGGGTGGTTGTGGTTGTGATTGTTTTTTTTAAAAGCAGAAGAGTGATATTACTATTTCTTTTTTTTTAATTTTTATTTTTTTATTATAGCTTTTTATATACAAAACATATGCATGGGTAATTTTTCAACACTGACCCTTGCAAAACCTTCTGTTCCAACTTTTCCCCTCCTTCCTCCTACCCCCTCCCCTAGATGGCAGATAGTCTACTGGGTCTATTTCTAATGAAAGATTATTCTGAAAGCAATATGAAAGACTGTTTGGGAGGTTAATGTTTGCAATAAAGATTTGGTAAGAGATGATAGCCATGCAAACAGAGAGAAAGGGACAGATTCAGGATATGTCATGGAAGAGGAATCAACAAAAATTGATAATGAATTATATATGAAAGGGGAGGGAGAGAGAGGAGCCAAAAATAACACAAAATAGGAAAGAGGATACAGACTGGTGCCATAGAAAGAAATGGCAACTTACGGCCAAGCTACGGAAAAATTATTGATTCTTCACTCTGAGACTTTGCTGATTTGGAGGTGTAGGAAGACCTCTCAGAATGAAAGAGTTGGAAGGAACATAAGAAACATTTCATCTAACTTGTTACTAAAACATTATTTCAACATAATCAATTACTGGTCATCCATCATTTGCTTGAATATGTCTAGTCTCAGGAAATATCCTGAATTAGCCTGGTCTTCTTTAAATAATTCTACTTATTAATAGAATTGTCCTGACAGAATTGAAATCAACCTCTCAGCTTCTTCCATTCATTACTACTAGTTCTGTTTTCTTAGGAGAGGAGGAAACATCAATGTAGCTCCTCTTCTATATGACCCCTTTTCTTTCTTTCTTTTCTTTCTTTCTTTCTTTCTTTCTTTCTTTCTTTCTTTCTTTCTTTCTTTCTTTCTTTCTTTCTTTCTTTCTTTCTTTCTTTCTTTCTTTCTTTCTTTCTTTCTTTCTTTCTTTCTTTCTTTCTTTCTTTCTTTCTTTCTTTCTTTCTTTCTTTCTTTCTTTCTTTCTTTCTTTCTTTCTTTCTTTCTTTCTTTCTTTCTTTCTTTCTTTCTTTCTTTCTTTCTTTCTTTCTTTCTTTCTTTCTTTCTTTCTTTCTTTCTTTCTTTCTTTCTTTCTTTCTTTCTTTCTTTCTTTCTTTCTTTCTTTCTTTCTTTCTTTCTTTCTTTCTTTCTTTCTTTCTTTCTTTCTTTCTTTCTTTCAGTATTTTATTTTTCCTTAGTTATAGTAAAAACAATTTTTAACTTTTGTATTTAAAACATTGAGTTTCAGATTTTCTCTCTTTATCCCTTCTCATCCCTTCCATGGAGAATGTAAGCAATTCAATATAGGAGATACTTGTATATTATATAATCAGGTTGTATAAGTAGAAATCTACAAAAACAATGAGGGAGGGATGGGGAATGACCAACACTTGAATCTCACTTTCATATGAACTGGTCAAAGGAGGGAAGAATGCATACACTTAGAATTGGGTATAAAATTACATTTCATTCAATAGGGAACTAGGAAGAAAAGGGGAGAGGAAGAAGGAAAAATTAGAGACGACTGATTAATGGAGGATTAGTTCTAAACAAAAGCAACTCTACTAAGGATGTACAAAAATATTTATAGCTTTTTTTTGAGATGGCAAAGAATTAGAATCCAAGGTTGGGGGAATGGCTGTACAATAAATATGATGGAATATTACAGTGTTTTTTAAAATGATGAAGGGGATCGTTTCAGAGAAACATGAAGAAACTTTATGAACTAATATAAAGTGAACAACACTAAGAGAACAACCAGGGGTTCTCAAACTATAGCCTGTGGGCCAGATGTAGCTCGCTGAGGATGTTTATGTGGCCCGAAGGGTTATAGCAAATGGGCTAAGGGGTGGAGACAGTGAGTTTTTGTTTTTACTATAGTCCAGCCCTCCCACAGTCTGAGGGATAGTGAACTGGCCCCCTATTTAAAACGTTTGAGGACCACTATACAATGACAATGATATTGTAAAGAAAATAACTAAGAAAGATTTTGAAATTCTAATCATTGCAGTGACTAACCATGATTCAAGAAGGCTAATGACGAAACATGCTACCCACCTTGTGATAGAGATGATATATATATATCTATAGATATCTATAGATATATAGATATAGATAGATAGATAGATAATAAATATATACTTATGTGTGTGTATAACTCTTTTTTAGACATAGCCAATGTGGAGATTTGCTTTGCTTGTATTAATATTTGTTACAGAAGTTTTGTTTATATTTTATTCTCAATGTGGGGGGAGGAGGATTTTTACTTATTGAAAATAATAAAATTTAATTTAAAAATTTTTTGAAATCTTTCAGGACTATGGGGAATGAATGTGGATCACAACATAGTATTTTCACCTTTTTTGTTGTTTGCTTGCTTTTTTTCTTTCTCATTTTTTCTTTTTGATCTGATTTTTCTTGTGCAGCATGATAAATGTTTAAATATGTTTAGAAGAATTGCACATGTTTAACCTATATTAGATTACTTGCTGTCTAGGGGAGAAGGATAGGGGAAAGAAGGAACTTGGAACATTTTTTTGCAAGGGTAAATGTTGAAAACTATCTTTGAATGTATTTTGAAAATAAAAAGCTATTATTAAAAAACAATCTCCTCTTCCAGGATACATGTCAGAATGTTCTTTCTTCCTATCCATCAACAATTTTACTTTATTATTATTATTATTATTATTATTATTATGTGTCACTGATTTTAAAAATATTCACTTCTCCAAGTTCTTGTGATTTCATCCCATCAACTGGTTCCTTCTTGCTGGCTGAGAATTCAATTCAGAATATAATTTTAACTTAATAGTTCCTCTATCTTTTGAAGAAAAAAATATTGCAAATCAAGAAAATACTAACTACATTTGGCAGAGAGAAAGTGCTGTAGCATGTATCTGGGTAATTGAAATTTCTCATCACTACTACATCATGACAATGCTATATATATATATGAATGCTATATGTCTGCATATGTGACTCTATCATGAATCAATGACTTGAGTTTGTGACTTGCTTCCTGAATTCCTCATCTATTTTTTCTTTCTTTCATTGTAATCTGCAGGTATCCCTTCTATTTTTGCCTCTGATGATCATTATACAAGTGCTTTTTTGGGTGAGCTGGGCTTGGCTGCTACTTTTTATATTGCTCTCTTTGCTGGAAATCCCCACAAATGCTTTTCACGTGCCCAAAATCTTGTCTTAGTACACAATATTACTTTCTACTGCATATTCATTTATGTATCCTGTTTTTTTTTAAAATATGATATCACCTTCTGGAGCCATATTTTAATCATGATTCTCTGCCTATAAAGTGTTGTTGATATTTGTGAATTCAAATTTCCTTATGCTCCTTGGTTCATCTGACTTTTTACCCAAACTTTGTATGTAGACATATGAGGCCATAGATTTAATTTCTGATTCCTTTCATGTATATTGTTTCAAGTGAATTTCTGGACATCTCTACTGCTATTCTATTTTATACTATATAACTACTTTATGATATCTAGTTTGGTGGATACATATAAGTACTTTTCTTCTTACCCCTTCCTTTTTTAGCTTAAAGGTTCCAGGGTAATAAATTCCTATCAATCGCAGTGAAAAGAATAATCTGGAATTAGATACCTATTGCTAGTTATAACTAATGTAAGACAGAGCTTCCTGGGCTTATTTGCAAAATGAGGGGGTTACACTAGATGGTTTCTAAATGTAAAGTCCCTGGATCTTTGTTAGGGACACTATTACTGGAGGCTGTAATTCCTATGTCTTTATCTGGGGTCGAGATAGAGATAGCTTGTAGACAAGTAACATGTGACTCTATAGCTCAAAAGAAAGATCAGGGCTGGAGATAAGGCTTGGGAGCCAATTGCACAGAAGTGAGGCAGCTAAGAGGAGCAGTAGATAGAGCACTGACCTTGGAAAAAGGAAGATTTAACTTCATGCTTTCAAAGCCTGTCTTAGACAGGAGCTGTGTGACTCTGGATAAGTCACTTAATCCTATTTGTCTCAGTTCTTCATCTGTAAAATGATGTGGAGGAGGAAATGGCAAACCACTCCAGTATCTTTGCCAAGAAAACACCAGATGAGGTCATGGAGAGTAATATGTGACTGAAAAATGACTGACAAGTAAAGAAATGGTAGTTGAACCTATGGAAGTAAAGGAGATCACCAAAGGAGAGATTGTAAAGAAGAAAACATAGACTTTTACCTATTAAGTTGAACTGACATTCAGAGGGCTTCTTGATTTTATTGATTTCCTCAATCTGTTAGCAATTATTTTAGAAATTGTTACCTTTCAGCCCTCTTTGTAGTGGCCAGAAACTGGAAACTGAGTGGATGTCCATCAATTGGAGAATGGCTGAATAAATTGTGGCATATGGGAGCATTAAAAAAATTGTGGTATATGAATATTATGGAATATTATTGTTCTATAAGAAATGACCAACAGCATGATTTCAGAAAGATCTGGAGAGACTTACGTGAACTGATGTTGAGTGAAATGAGCAGGACCCGGAGATCATTATATACTTCAACAACAATACTATATGATGACAATTCTGATGGATGTGGCCCTCTTCAACAATGAGATGAACCAAATCAGCTCCAATAGAGCAGTAATGAATTGAACCAGCTACACCCAGGGAAAGAACTCTGGGAGATGATTATGAACCACTACATAGAATTCCTAATCCCTCTATTTTTGTCCACCTGCATTTTGGATTTCCTTTACAGGCTATTTGTACACTATTTCACAGTACAATTCTTTTTGTACAGCAAAACAACTGTTTGGACATGTATACATATATTGTATTTAACTTATACTTTAACATATTTAACATGTATTGGTCAACTTGCTATCTGGGGGAAGGGGTAGGGGGAAGAAGGGAAAAAGTTGGAATAAAAAGTCTTGCAATTGTCAATGCTAAAAAATTACCCATGCATATATCTTGTAAATAAAAATAAATAAATAATTAAATTGTTACCTTTTAGAGACAGTTGATAGCCATATCCAAAAGTGAAAAACAAAAATTTTGCACACAAAATTACATTTAAAACTAAATTTTTCAGGATGAAATTTTGAGGTATCATTAACTAATCCTTGATTTCAAATGAAATGGGAACACTAATTTTCAGGGGGATTTCAGAACACTTTCTGTTCAGGGTATGCTTTTCCAGGCTTGCATTATAGATATGGGAGGTAGATTTCGAACTTTGGGTTCATACACACAATTTGAGACAACTTTGGCAAGTCTTTGGATTTCCCTTATATAAGGAAGGAGACTCGCTTCCTCATTTCACTTACTATGAAGTTCCTATCATATTTTTTTCCTTCTACAACATATACCACATAGACTTATGAAGTAAGAAGCCAGATTTAGCATTCCTTAAGTCTGGATCTGTAAAAAGATTTTTTTTATCTACCCAGGTGCAGGATGAAGAGCCTTATCTATGACATAATGGCTCTTACCAAACAATGGGAGCATTAAAAAAAAAAAAGGAATTTACTGGTAGGGACAACTCAGGAGGTTTTGGACATTAAGAAACAAGCAAACAAGCCCTAGAGTATTAAAAAAAAATACTTATATAAGTATATCCCAATAAAGAGTTTTTCTTTTAATAGTACAGTTCTATATATTTTTTAATTTTCGAAATTGTCTTTTTTATTATGAACTTGAGAAACAAGAACAAACAAACAAGAACATTTCCTTATAAAAATAATAGAGAAAGAGGATTGTATATGACAATGTATCTCTATTGCATACTGCTTGGTTTATAAAAAGGCATATTTTTGCATAATTCTTCACAATACTACCCTGTTTATGTGTGCTAGCTTTCAAACATCCTGTTGTTTTTTTTCCTGTGTATGCTTTAATGCTTCATCTACACTTTTTTTTCTGGGGGGGAGGAGATGCTGTTCTGCCATAACTCAGTACCCTACCCCCTTATTCCCCAAAAGCCTTTCCAAGTAACAAATAACTCTTTGTTGTTATTCAGTCATTTTTCAGTCATGTCTGACTCTTTATGACCCCATTTGGGATTTTCTGGGAAAAGATATTGGAATGGTTAGCCATTTCCTTCTCCACAGATGAGGAAACCAAGGCAGACCAAATTAAATGACTTGTTCAGGTTCAGATAGCCAAGAAGCATCTGAGGCTAGATCTGAACTCAGGAAGATGAGACTTTCTGACTCCAAGTCTGTCACTATTCTGTACTACCTAGCTGCCTCAACAAATAAGTATATTCAAATAAAACAAATATCCCAATTGCTCATGATTAAAAATGTATATCATTATGTACCTCTAGATAATTACCTCTTTGTCAAGAAGTAGGAAGTATGATTGATCATTAGTCTGATGATATCATGATTAATCATTGTATTTAAATCTTTCTTTTTCTTTCTTTTTTTCAATAGTGCTTTCTTTTCATAGTGCTTGAATCTTTTTTTTTTTTCAATTAACAAGCATTTATTTTCCAATCTGAAGTTTATTTTTCTATTCTGACCTGAGTTCAAATCTGGTTTCAGACATTCATTAGCTATATGACTGGGCAAATCATTTAATCAATGTTTGCCTCACTTTTCTCATCTATAAAATGAGTATAATATCATACCAGATGACCAGGACTGTTGTGAGGGTCAAATGACATAACATCTGTAGATTAATTAGAACAGTGACTAGCATAGAGTAGGTACTTTATAAATGTTAACTATATTATTACTGTTAATATTTTTCTCACTTCTTTTTACACTTCTACCCCCATTTAAAGAGAAAAACCCCCAAACCTTCTGTAATAAATATGCACTGTCCTAAGTCATGATAATTGGTCAGCGTTTTCAGATAAAGAAATTAAAATAATATTGTCACATGAAAAAAATTCTCTCAATCATTAGGGTACCACACCTACACTATGAGATTGGCTAATATGACAGAAAAGGAAAATGAAAAATATTGGAAGGGATTGAGAAAATTGAGACATTAATGTGGAGTTGTGAATTGATCTAACTATTCTTGAGGGCTTATAAAACCATGTATATATCTTTTACCCAGTAATACTACTTCTAGGTCTGGAACTCAAAAAGATTTTTTAAAAAAGGAAAAGGACTTGTATATACACAAGTATTTATAGTAGCTCTTTTTTGTGGTGGCAAAGAATTAGAAATTATAAGATGCCTGTCAGTTGGGAAATGGCTGAACATATGGTATATGACTGGAATGGAATACTATTGTACTAAATATATATATGCATATATATTTGTATATATTACTATATATATACTTCATATAGTATATATATATATATATCCTACACATATACATATACATATGCTATATATATAGTATATACATAGTATTATAAAAAATGATGCTCTCAGAAAAACTTGGAAAGACTTAGATGAGCTGATATAAAGTAAAATGAGCAGAACCAAGATATTCATTATGCACAGTAACAACAACATGTTATGATGATCCATTGTGAATGATTTAGTTATGCTCACAATACAATGATTCAAGAGACTTCCAAAGGATTTATGTTGAAAAATGCTGTTCAGTTCCAATGAAAGAATTGATGGAGTCTAAATGCAGATCAAAGCATGTAGTTTTTTAAACTTTATTTTTCTTGCTTTCTTGTGTGTTTATTTTTTGTGTTTTTTTTTCACAGTACGACTAATGTTGAAATATGTTTTTCATGACTGCAAATATATAACCTATATCAAATTGTTTGTCTTTTCAATAAAGTGGGAAAGGAAGGAGGGAGAGAGAATTTGGAACTCAAAATTAAAAAAAAAATATGCTAAAATGTTTTTACCTGCAATTGGGAAAAATATTAAAAGAAAAAAATGTACTCTCAAGGATAATTTCCTCATTGTCTGTGTCCCCTAAAAATATGTTTCTATACTCCAAGTCCATCATCTCTGTGTCAGCAGATAAATAACACATTTCATTATAAGTCTCTAAAATCACGGTTAATCACTATATTGATAAAAAATATTCCCTCTTTATAAAAAAGAAGATGGCTAGACTGAAGGAGTATACTTAAAATCAGTGCTTTATGTTTGATGTAGTCTATTTTTGCTCTTCTGCTCTTTTTTCTTTCTCTCATCCAGGTTTCTATTACAGATTTTTAACCTTTTTTTTCTTTTCCTTTTAATTATCTTGTTAAGACCAACTTTCATGGTTAGAATTGATTTTGCTTTTGAATAATCGCTTCTTTAATATACCTTCCCACTTATTCATCTCTCTCCTTTCTTCCTTGTTCCTCCTTATTCCCTGTGGATTTAACATAATTCTGTACCCAGTATTTATTTACCCAGTGTTTGTGTGTATGGGTTTAGTCTTCCTTTCTTTGTCCAATTCAGATGAAAGTGAGATTCAAGTGTTGGCTGCTACCATCTCTCCCTTCTTCTTTTTTTGAGGGGCATCATCTGCTTTGATACCCAAATTATATGAGGTAATTTCATTCATTCTTTCTCTCATTTTCCCCTCCTAGGATTTATTTTGTTTTTAAATCTCCCTTTTCTTTCTTCTTTTAGGTCATCAAAATGTTAAAAACAAAACTATAAGTAGTG
The DNA here is from genome assembly GCF_048593235.1 of Sminthopsis crassicaudata. NCBI lineage: Eukaryota > Metazoa > Chordata > Mammalia > Dasyuromorphia > Dasyuridae > Sminthopsis > Sminthopsis crassicaudata. Next base: position 142,357,203 of record NC_133618.1, on the reverse strand, counting down.
TGTGATTGCTATCAGTAAATACTGGGTGACTGTACTTAAGGCCGGTTCTTTTGGAGGCCCACATTCATTGGAATCGATTGGAAGGTGTTCCTTTACCGAGTTGTCGGTCTCTGCCGCCTGGATCGGGAAATGAGTTTGTCGGGGCTTTCTAGAACAAGTCACCTGGTTGTTACAAAATAGGATTTGCTCATTTTGAAATGTCCTGAGTGTTTTGGTAGATCAAAGGAGACTTTTTTTGATATTACATAATTTTACAGGTCATACAGAGTTTTACTCTCATCAGTTGGAAATCTCCCATGCAATTTTCAAGGATTTAACCAAACAAACTCAGGGACTCAGAATAGCCTTGGGGCAAGAGGCACCATTTTATTTCCTGCTTCCTACCAGTCTTTGGATCATCCCATTGGAAAGCAAATAAGTTCTATTACTCTCCTCTAAAGGGCAACTTCAGAATGCATCCTTCAAATCCAATATACTGAACCACTTAGCAGAACTAGGAATCTGGCCCAGAATGGTATATGGATGTGAATTATTTGTCTTATTTGTTTTATTTGATAAGCTATTTTTTGACTGTAAGCTTTTATTTTTTGCTTTCTAGAATATTGTAGTCCAAGCTTTTCACTTCATTAAAATGGTGATTGTTACTCTGACTCTGATACTTGAATTATTTCCTTCTAGCTATTTCCTGTGTATTTATTTCACTTGAAAACTCTGGATTTGGTCTCTACCCGGGAGTTTTAAAGTTTTTTTCTTCAGGAAATAATGGATAGATTATTTCTATTTTCATTATGCTGTCCAGCTTTAAGAAATCAGAGTAGTTTCCTTTTATCATCTGTTGATGATGATGTTGATGTTGATGTCTGGCATATACATATATATATATATATATATAATTTTTTTTTTTGGTCATGTCTTTCAGGTGGTCCAGTGATTCTTAAATTATCTTTCATTCATCTGTTTTTCTAGGTTGATTATTTTAGGTAAGAGATACTTTATTATATATTTTTTTCAGTTTTTGAATTGTTTTTAATATTTCTTATTTTAGAGAGTCATTGGCTTTTATTTGGTCTATTCTAAATTTCAAGGAATTTTTTCCTAAATTTTCTAGGAAGGTGAACTGAAAATCAGCCATATTGAAAAGTCAACTGTTTCCTAAAATTGGTTCTCTTTCTGTGATCTTTACTTGAAGAGCCTGGAACTACACATGTCCTTTCTCAGCATAGGAATGAAGAAAGAAATCTGTCCTCTTTCAAACTCTCAAACCAACTTCATCTTTTGTTAGGATTCTTACAAGGTACTTATGCACTTAGTTCACACCTTTAAAGGAGTTCAAACCTTTAAAGGAGTTTACACCTTTAAAGGAGTTTGCTCATTGATCCACACATGAGACTCACACCTTTAAGAGAGCATACTTTTAAGGAGCTTCCACAAGCCCATTCTCTGGGAGAATATAAGAAGCCAAGATTCAGTGGGGAAGTCAGTCTGGATTGGGCAAGGAGAGGACTTCCAGAGAGAATTTCAGGGAAGCTCAAGGAAATTCGGAGAGCCAGGATTTCAGTGGGGAGATTTCGAAAGTCTAAGGGAAAAGCCTGCTCATGGACTTCTGGGAGATTCACAACTAGGATTGAATTCTGGGAAACCCACATCCCCCACTCTCTGAGGCAGAGTCTGATTCATTCCCACATATACCTTTGAGCTGGCTGGAGGCTTTGGATTCAGAGGGAGTGAGAGACTGAAGCTGGCTGTAGACATTCTGACAAGAGCTCTTTGGGGAACTGAGGAGAGAGATAGGCCTCTACTAAAGCCAACTGGGCCCCAGGAAAAGATTCAGGATTTTGAAGGACACAATAGAGGATCTGGACTTTAACTCCTGGCTGCATTTTGGGAATATTGAACTAAATTGAAACTAAGGCTGCTTCCAGAAGCTCCCCAAGAAACCTGCTCCAAGAGAACGATTATAATTTAAAGACAACAGAACATTGCAATCTTTCACAAAGACATTCAGAAAGTAATCATTCCACCAATCTAAAACCATGCCTTGGAGCAGTGGTGAAATACATCTGGGATTCTGGGTTAGACTCATGAGAGTCATCATTTTTTCTCTTCAAGGATAGTATCTCCTTCACAGTTTTCTTTTTTTACTTCTTCTTTGTGGCTTTATTATTCATGTAGATATTCTTTGAATATCCTGTCTCACATTTCACCAACCTGTACAACTCCATGCTATTTGAGAGCAGGAACTATCTTGTTTTTTCTCTTTTGCATCACTTAGTGTGATACTGGTATAAACTAAAGGCTTAATAAATCCCTTTTCCATTTATTCCAAATGCCATGGACATTTTATGGGATTTCGGCACATGTCTTTCATTCCATTCCATGACTTCTATTTTTATTTTATCTTGGCTTTGCCATCACAAAAAGTTGTTTCATCTCAATATCTTGAATTCTGAAATTGTTCTCCCAGAGCACAGTCTCTCTCACCTTTCTACCTCTTTTCTCTTATTGGTATTTTTGCTTTAAACCATTTTTGCTAAAACCTAAGATCAAACAGATTCTAGGATACTACATAAATGACAGCTGTACAAATTGATATTGAACCATTAGTAACTATTCTTTGGCTAATCATTGAGCTCCTAGTCCATTTCATTGTGCCATTTTTTAGCCCATGTCTCTCCATATTTTTCCAAAAAAATATGAGAGGCATTCTCAAACTAACATGTTCTTTCTTCACCAAGCTGGTAATACTGTCAAAAAAAAAAAAAAGAAAGAAAGAAAGAAAAAGAAAAAGAAAAAGAAAAAAGATTAACCTAGTATCATTTCTTTAAAAAAATCATTGATGTCCCTTGTTTTATTACACCATCACCAACATTTTCCCCAATATCCTTCTTTATTTCCCTTCCCAACATTTCCCATTTAACAAATTAAAAAAAAAAAATAAAAAGAAAAGAAAATTGCTTAAACTGATAAATACTTTGGAAAAGTCTGAATATATGTGAAAGGATATTACACTTTTGCAAAAGGATGAAGTATGAATGAATACCTTCTCACTATCTCTGTTCTATTATTTTACAAAATTTACTTTTGGATTTTCTGTGATTGTTACATTTTTGTAGTCATTATGTTGACTCTTTTCTCATTCTATTCACTTAGCTCTGCAACATTCTATGTAGATCTTACCTTGTATCTTATATATATCTAGTTTGAGATTTCTTAAAGAGTTATTCCACTGCATTTAGTTATCACACTTTGTTTAGCCATTCCCTAGCTGATTGATATCTACTTTGTTTCAAATTCTTTACTATCACAAAAAGTATTGCCATAAACATTATGTTGCATATGGGACTTTATGCTAATCAGTGACTTCCCCTTGGAATAAAAGTCTAGTAGTAGTATTGCCTCAGGATCTAAAGATATGGACATTTCAGTAATATTATTTACATAATTACAAATTTTGTTTCTACATGACCACTTTGTTTCATAGTTCTATCAACAAAGCATCAGGGTACCTATTTTCCCACAATCTTTCCAGCATTAACCAATCTCATCATTGGTCATTTTTGTCAATTTGGAGGATGTGAAGTGAAACCTGGATATTGTTTGGGTTTCATTTTTCTTATTATATAGAGATTTGGAGCATTCTTTCATATGGCTGTTAATTATTTCTAATTCTTTTGAGAACTTTTTTTTTATCTCTTAGATAATGGCTTTTGCATTATCTGTTCTTGATGAAGTCATGCAAACACTTAGTGATCACTATTTTTTCTAAGTATTCATTAATCATCCTTTAAATAATATATACTAGAATTTTGCCCAGAAAAAAAAAGTCAATTTCACTGGCCTATAGATCATTAAATCTATTCTCTTATTTAAAAAAAAATAATTTTATTGATTTTTTTGGTTTCTTTTATCATCATACCAGTTTATGTATCCCTTCCCTGCTCTTTCCTGAAGAGTTACCCCATATGACAAATAATATTTTTTTAAGAGAGGGAAAAAAATTCAGCACAACTGATAAATACATTGAAACAAGTCTGAAAACATGTACAGTGTTTATAATACCCATGGACCTTCCGCCTCCACAAAAGGGCAGAATTGAGAGGGTATCTTCTCATATATTTGAGACTTGCTTGATCTTTATAATTTTATTTAATTTATATTTTTATTTTTTGGTATTTCATTCTTTTTTATTTTACATTGCTAGAGTTACTGTCTGTTATTTTCTTGGCTCTGCTTACTTCACTCTATATCCTTTTATATAGATCTTTCCATGCTTCTCTATATTCATCATACATATCATGCTCCACTTGACAGACAGGCTTTCACTTTGTTTACAATTCTTAGCTATCACAAAAAGTGCTGCTATAAATGTTTTGGAGTATATGGAGGCTTTTTTTCTCAATGATGGCTTCCTTGGGGCATAAACCCAGAAATGGAGTCTCTGCTTCAAAGGTTATGTACCTTTTGGTCACATTATTTTCATAATTCCAACTTGTTTTCCAAAATGATTATAGCACTTCACATATTTCTCCATCAGCAATGTATTATAAAATACCTATCTTTTGACAACCTTCCAATGTCAATTATTGTTATTTTGGGGTCATTATTGTCAATTTTCAGAGCGCAGGGTAAAACCTTCGGGTTGTTTGGATTTGTATTTCTCTTACCATTGAGCATTTGGAGAATTATTTTTTCCTATCTTTGACCACTTATTGATTTGTTATTTTTCAATTGTGATCAATTCTTCATGACTCTATTTGGAGTTTTCTTGGCAAACATCCTGCAGTGGTTTGCCATTTCCTTCTCCAGTCTATTTAACAGATGAGGAAACTGAGGCAAACTTGTCCAGAGCCACAGTTAGTAAGTGTCTGAGGGTTCGAGAAGATGAGTTTTCCTCTCTGCAGAATCAGCATTCTATCTACTATGCTTTTAGCTGCCCTATTTATTATGGAATAGTTAATTATATTTGTGTTTGTATATGCACACACACATATATGTACCCAGATGTACCCAAATACACAATACACACACATATTTATGTGTATGTTTTAAAATATCATATCTTGAATACCAAAATCTTTTCAGATAAATTTTATGCAAAGCTTTTTTCTCTTTCTACTACTTCCCTCCTTAAGTGCATTAATGTGAATATGCAGCTTTTTAGTTTTAAGTAATCAGAATTATGTAATCTCTCTTATTTAGTTAATACATTTTTTAACCACAATTGTCAAAGTACATGATCTATTTCTCTTCTAGTTTTTTTTTTAAATAGTATGATCTTTAATATTAAGGAAACATAGCCACATGCATGTTTAAGATGTTTATCTAAGCCTAATTTCTGCCAGCATACTTTCCAGTTTTCCTAACAGTTTTATCAAATGGGGAGTTTCCCCCTGGTAATTTGTATTCTCCATTTTATCAATTAGTAGATTATTGAGCTATCTTTTTTTTTTTAATTGAATCTTCCTTATATTCTACACATTTATCTCTCTTTTCTTTAACCAGTACCAGATGGTTTTGATGACTGTTGCTTCATAAAATAATTTGAAGTCTGGAAGTATTGTTTTCTCTTTCATCCTTATTTATTTTTATCATTCCATTGACGTTCTAGGTGTTTTATTTTTCTAGATAAAATTTGTTATTATTTTATCAAGCTCTTTTAAGTATCCCCTTGTTTTTTGATTGGCATAGTATTAAAATTATAAGTTAATTTTGGCTGTGTTGTCATTTTTATTATATTGGCACAGCCTAGCTATGAACACAGAATACTTTATTACTTATTTAGAGTGTTCTTTATTTCTTTATGGAGAATTTTGTAATTGGATCCATACAAGTCTTTAGTGTGCTTTGGAGATTCTTCCCCAAATAGTTTATGTAGTTTTTAGTTTCGTGGAATGGAATTTCCCTTTCTCTTATTGCTTCTTATGTTTTATTATTTTTATATTATAATGATATTGGCTTTTGAGGATATATTTTGTAGCCTACAACTTTATTAAAGTTATAATCTCAATATTTTTTGCTGATTCTCTGGAGTTTTCCAAATAAGCCACGATATTATCAGCAAACAGGGATAGTTTATTTCCTCTTTACCTATTTTTATTTCTTAAATTCTTTTTAGCATTTCCAGACTTCTACCAAATGATAATAGGAAAAGTGAGCATCTTCACTTCTGTCTCATATTTATTGGAAAAGGTTCTAGTATATATTCATTGCATATGATACTTGCTTATGATGCTTTTAAAAATACATCTTTAGGTCCATATTTTGCATGGCTTTTAATACAAAAGTGTGATATTTTTCAAAGTCTGTTTTTAATCTATTGAGATAATCATGAGGTTTTTACTATGATTAATTAGGTTGTTTGCTTTCCTGATGTGGAACCTGACTTGCATAAAAGTCTTACTTGGTCACAATTTCTTGGATTAAATCAGTAATTGTTTTAATGGGATTCTGTTTAAATAGTTTGAGTTTGTGTTCATTAATGATATTGTTCTATAGTTTTTTTTTTTTTATGTTTTATTGTTCCCTGGTTTAGTTATTAGGACTATACTAGTAAAAAGGATTCTGGTAGGGTTCTTTCATTTTTTTTTTTTTTTTCAGAATAATTGGTGAACTACAGGTACTAATTTCTTTAAAAGTTTTGTAAATTCTATGAATTCCTGTGTGACTCTAGGCAAGTCACTTAACCCCAATTGCCTTAGCAAAAAAAAAAAAAATCTATGAATTCTAGGTTCAGGAATTATTTTCCTTGGATAAATCATTTACAATTATATCTGTTTTCTTTTCTGAGACTTTAGCCAAAAGGTACAACACATCTAAGGGAAACTTCCTAAATAAACTCTAAGAGAAAAGAAGGACTTTGAGGAACTTGGAACTATGAGTTATTATCTTTGAATAACTTTTTTCTTGTTCTCCATCTGAATTAATAGGAGAATGTGTCAAATCAAATCAAACAAACAAGTTTTTATTAAGCATCTACTACTGAAAGACACTTTCCTAATTGTTAGGGATAGCAGCAACAACAACAACAAAAAGCAAAAAAATTAACCCTTCTTGTTCTCTAAAAACTCACTGTCTGATAGGAAAAATATTATTCAAACAATATAAACAAATTATAAGCAAACAGGATATACTGGATATAATTTTATGGGCCTTGATAAAAGGCTTTGCATTAAGGGAGAGTAGGGAAGGGTTCTTGAAGAAGATGGGATTTTAGCTGGAAAGAAAGGAAGGAGAGCAGTGTTTATTAATCTTTATGTAGTACATTAAAGTTTGCAAAGTACTTTTATCTCATTTCATTTCTACAAAAGCTCTATGATGTAGGTGCTATTATCATTCCCATTTTACTGGTTAAAAAAAAGTAAGGTTAAATTAAATTACTTCCCAGAGTCATACGATTATTAAATACTTGAAGCAGGGTTTGAATACATCCAAGTCATCTTGACTCAAGGTTCAACACTAGTCACTAAGCTGCAAACTCTCAAGTTTCATCTAATACCTCTTTTTGCTCAAATCCTAGGAAAAATTAGTCACAATAAACTATTATTATTTCTCTACCTCTCCCACACATTTCTCAGTCCTGTGGATTTTGGCTTTCATATCTAGACTGAAGTTATTAATGATCTTTCAATTACTAATCCAATGACCTTTTAAATTCAGCTTGATCTCTTTCTACAGGTTTTGACTGCCAGCCACATTCTAGCTCCTCTTGGATATTTTCCTCTCATTTGGTTTTCATGAAGCTACTCTTGGTTCTCTTCCTATCTGTCCAGCTTTTTTTATAGAGTATAAAAGATAAAAAATAGAAGTTTATGATTTATGCTAGAGCCAATAGGAAGGCCCTGAAATTAACTGACATCAGGACCTTTGATTAAGGAAAATTAAATTGGCAACAAAGGAATGGAGTAGGATACTTAGAGTCTTGAATTAGGAAGTATGTGGTAATAATCTAGACAAGAGGTGATAGAGTCCTGAACTAAAGTGGTATCTTTGTAAGTAGAAAGGAAAAATCAGACATGGATGCTGTTTTTAATGTAGAAATGTCAAGATTTGGCAACAGAATGAATATTTAGAGTGAGGGAGAATGAGGAATTTTAGTGATGACATTATAAACCTGGAAGAATGGAAGGATGACGTTGCCTTTGACAGAAATAGGAAAGTTTAGAAGAGACTTGGAGATATTTGTTGAGAAAATGAATTCTATTTTGAATTTTTTGAATTTAAAAGATCTCTAGGAAATTCAATTTGAATTGTTTGATAAGCAATTGATAAGGCAGGGCTGAAGCTTAAGGAAGACACTGATATTGGATAAATAGATCTAAAAGTCATCTGCAGAAAGATGGTAATTAAGCCCATAGGAAATTGCACAAGGTTATTGAAAAAGTATGCAGACTACTTACTTAGAATGCTGTTTTAATTTTGATCCTCCCTTTCCTCTCAGGAAAGAGCACTCTCTAAATTTACATTAGATTGCAAAGTTTCTGATTTTTGCTACATGATTAAATACCTTTGTATTGAAATAATTGTGTCCTCTGGCTGATTACCAAAAACCTATCACTAGGGGCTTACATGCTACTGTTAGTATTGTGACTTGTAATGAATTGAACCATTGACTCTGTAACCTTTTAAAAAATTTATGTAAAACTAAATACAAAATAAGAAAAATCAAATAGAAAAAGAAAGATTGAAAAAGGAAAACAAACAAACAAAATAAAACAAAGCATTCTCATGTTCTTAGCAAAACATCAGGGAGGATCAAAAAAGCATATATAATAATAATAGAAGACATTACAAGACTGTCTCTTTTCTTTGCTTCCTTATTCATTTGTTCTCTGCTGTATATTTTTTCCTTTTCTTTTTTTTTCCTTTTATCCCCTTCCTCAAATGGGCTGCAGTGAAATACAGATATATTTATGTATACCTACATACACACACATGCATACATACATATATCAATATACACATACATACACCTACATGCATACCTACATATATACCTACAAACACACACATGTATATATGCATTTATACATAAACATATATCTAAAATAATATTAATATGATTGACATATAATATAAATTTCTTTCTTGATTGAATCTTTAAGTTTGACTTTGCATTCAAGAATTACAACCTATATATTTTTTCTCCTAATAAATTTTACTCTTGACCCTTGTTATTGTGTTTGTGTATATTTCTTTTTCCTATCCCTGCTAACTCTTCTACTTTATATCTACTTCTTAACTTGTTTGACTATCACTTAACCTCCCTCTGCCTCATGCATCCTTTCCTGTTTCCTACCTCTATGTCCCCATTCCCATTAATCTACACATAATGTGCCATTACTATAAATCTACACACCCTTCTATATCCCACCTTATCTTATTCTCTTTCCCCTTATTACTTTATAGATTTTTGAAGAGTGCTATACCCTCAAGGTATATTTGTGTATGTATACACACACACATATATACATATATTATATATATACATATATGTATATATATATATTTCCTTACTATAATGTATATAGTTCCTTATTTAACCAATTCCTTATGTGAGTAGGTTTTCAGAACTTCCAGCCTTCCTCCCCCACCTAATATCTGTGTCAGTTCTTTTTCTGTACTTTATTCATAGAGAATAATTGCTATTTTTACCTTTTCCTAGATGGTTTTGCATTTTAGAGTCAGATCATACTCAGTTCTTCCCTAGCCTTTCTTTTAGATTACCAAATTACTAATATTAATCTTAGACATATGGTTTACATTTTCACATATAAAACAAACAATTTGTCATTATTGAGTCCCTTGAAATTAGTCTTTGATGTTGGCTCTTATAATTTTTCTATTGAATTTAGGTTTGGTTGAGACAAGACCATTAAAATCTGTGAGTTCATTGAATATCCATTTTTTTCCAATCAACTTTATACTTAATTTTGCTGGATATAATATTTTTGGTCACAAGCCTATTTCTTTTGATTGTCGATATATATTATTTTAGAACCTGCCATCTTTTATTATATTTGCTGATAGATCCTGTACAATTCTCACTGTAACTCTGACATATTTGAATTGGAGTTTTTTGGGAAAATTTTCTCTTTGATCTGAGGCTTTCAAAATTTAGCAATAATATTCCTATGTGTTTTTCATGTAGGATTGCCTTGAGGTGGGTGATATATGGATTTTTTTTCTAATTCTACTTTCTCCTCTTGTTCTATCACTTCAGGATGATTTTCTTTGATTATTTCTTGTATTATTGTGTCAAGATTCTTTTTTTGGTCACAGCATTCAGGTAGGTCAATTATTCTTATGTTTTTTCTTCTTGAGCTGTTGCTTTTCTTTTCTTTTCTTTTCTTTTTTGCTAAGGCAGTTTGGGTTAAGTGACTTGTCCAGGGTCACACAGCTAGGAAGTGTTAAGTGTCTGAGACCAGATTTGAACTCAGGTCCTCCTGACTTCAGGGTTGGCACTCTATCCATTATGCCATCTAGCTGTCCCAATCTGTTGCTTTTCTTATGTCTCACATTCTCTTATATTTTTCCATTCTTTATGTTTTGTTTTGTTATTTCTTGGTTTCATAGTTTCACTGACTTTTCCTTGCCCAATTCTAATTCCAAAGAACCATTTTCTTCTTTAAGGCTATAGATTTACTTTTCTAGTTGACTGACTTTCTTTTCACAATCTTGTTTTTCTTGGATAGTTGTCATCATTATTATTGTTATTTGGTTGTTGTTTTTTTCATTCTCTCTCATTTGATTTCTAAGTTCTTTTTTGAGTTCTATAAATTCTCTCTGGGTAGGGAGCCATTTAATGTTACTCTTTAGGGTAACTGCATTATCCTCCTCAGAAGATGAACACTTGGTCTTCCTTATTTCCATAGTAAGTTTCTATGCCAAGTTCTTCTTTGCCAGTTCATTTTTTTTAAATGAGAAGCATTTTGGGGTGAGGGGGTGGAGCCTCTTGCTTCACCTCAGCTCTCCCCTGTGAACCGCAAACCTAGAGACCCGCCTCCTGCAGGTGTCCACAGCCTGCAGCCTCCCTGCCCCACTTCTCTGCCCTCAGGAATGCTGACTCCTTCTCATCCAGGTCTCTACAGCACAGGCACATCTGGGGCTACCTCAATCTTTTGAGACACAGACCCCACCCTACCCCCTCTCCACACTGTTAGGGAGGAGACTGCTGATGCTCCAGCCAAGTTCAGTTCTCCCCAGGGGGCTCAGCTTGGTGTGTGGAGGTGTGTGCCCTTCACCCTGGCCAAACCTGGGATCCTGTATTGTTCTTTGGTTCTTCTCCTGTGTCCCTGGAGCACCCTTGTTTTGCACCGTCTTATTTGTTTTTCATAGTTTATTTTTGCCCTGAGTTGCAATTTTGTTTTGATGAGGGGGAAATCTGAAGAGCTTGGAATTTTCTGATTTATTTGCCCAGAATGCTTCCCTTTTGTGGCCTTTTATATTTTGCTCTCAGTATCTTCCTTCCTGACTCTTCCTTTTCCCTCTTTTTCAGTTCCTTTTACATTTTATTTTTTCTATCAGAGTATAAACTCCTTGAATAAAGAGAGTATATTTGTTTTTGCTTGTATTTGTATTCCTAAGCACTTAGTACATAGCCTGGGCTTAAAATGTTAATAATCTGATTTAATCTTCAGGGGTCTCTCTCAGGGAAGGGAGGGGCCATGAGGGTCTCTAACCCTAAAACATGCTAGATACTCTGCTGGTTGCTGGAGATACAAAAACAAGAGATAGTATATATAGAAGTATATGCTGAATATACACAAAGGTTTGGAAAAGGTGATAGCAACTGGGGAAGGGGCAGAGAAGTTGGCATGTAAGACTTAAAGGAAAGTAGAGCTGTTGAGAAGCATAGGTAAGAAAATATATATTTCAGGTGTAGGGGAACAGCCTGTACAAAATTACAGAGAAAGGAACTGTGTGAGGAAGAACAGCCAAAGAGTCAGTTTGACTGGATCAGAGAGTTAATGAAAGGTGTGTATATGTATAGTAAGCCTGAAAAGGTGGTTTGGGGGCTATCTGTTAAGAGCTTTAAATAACAAATAGAGGAATTTGTACCAGGAAACCACTGGATGTTGTTGGGCAAATGTATGAAATGGTCTTAACTATGATTTAGGAATATCAGTTTAGAAGCTTCGAGAAAGATGAATTGGAGAGGGGAGGGGCTTGAGTCAATGGATAGGCCAATAGTCTCAGGGAAAGAGGATGAGGAATCAGAATAGGTGTGAGTAGAGAGATGTTGGGGATGTAGAGATGATATAATTTAGCAACTGATTGGATATGTGGAATGAGGGAGAGTGAGAAGTTGAAAATGACTGAGATTAAGAATCTAATCAGAAGAACTGTAGTTCTCTTGACAGGAAAAGTAGTTTTTGATGAAAGATAATGAATTCTATTCTAATTGGGTGTTTTGAGTTGGAGATAGCAATAGGACATCTAGCTTATAATATCCAAAGAGCAATTGGTTACATGTAACTGGACCTCAGGAGAGGGCTGATTATATATTTTGGAGAAATATACATACATAAATATGTAATGTATTTGCACATATACATTATATATTTGGGGGAAATCATTTCATAGTGGTAACAATTGAGCCAATAATTTCACCAAGAAAGAATGAGGTTCTCCTCCTCCTCCTCCTCCTCCTCCTCCTCCTCCTCCTCCTCCTCCTCCTCCTCCTCCTCCTCCTCCTCCTCCTCCTCCTCCTCCTCCTCCTCCTCCTCCTCCTCCTCCTCCTCCTCCTCCTCCTCCTCTCTTCTTCTTCTTCTTCTTCTTCTTCTTCTTCTTCTTCTTCTTCTTCTTCTTCTTCTTCTTCTTCTTCTTCTTCTTCTTCTTCTTCTTCTTCTTCTTCTCTCTCTTTTTTTTTTTGACTGAGACAATTGGGGTTAAGTGACTTGCCCAGGATCACACAGCTAGGAAGTCTTAAGTGTCTGAGACCACATTTAAACTTGGGTCCTCCTGACTTCAGGGCTGGTGCCCTATTCACTGCACCACCTAGCTGCCCCACAGGCTAGAATTTTTGACCAAATCTAATAATTAGAAATTCAATGAGAAACATAGAATCTTCTATTTGAACTCCATAGGTTAAAAGAAATCAAATTTACAAGTTAAGAAGGAAGAGGACTGATGAGATAGGAATTCATCTGCAAAATATCTAGGACTTTTAGTTGAATTGCCAACTTAACATGAGTCAACAGTGTCATATGGCAACCAAGGCTTCCAGGGATAAAGTCATGATACTCTTGTTCCATGCTATCTTAGAGCATTTGAGTTTACTATCAGGCACCTCATTATAGAAAGAATATTGATAAACTAGATTGCATCCAAAGGAGAGAAATCAGGATAATGAGTGACATATGAGGATTCATTGAAGGAACAGAGAGTGTTTAGCTCTGATTGCTACTGTTGGTAGGATTGTCAGGTGGTAGCAGATTTAGTCTTCTTTTTGGCTCTAAAGCCAAAATGTTAAAAGAGGCAAGCAGGAGAATCTAATATGGCCTGCAGCACTCCTATGTGGCTTCAACCATGTTAACATGTAAATGTAAAATATTTAAAAACAAAAAAACACAATGAAACTTAAATGATATAGACAGATAATATTAGATTAGGTACATGATGTCAATAAGTGGTTTTCTAAGTCTTTTATTTGAGTTTGACAGCATTGACTAAGCTAAAGTAGGGGAAAAAGATATGGAAGTTGAAAAGTCTTAAATGTAAGTTTTATATAAGGGAAAAAAAATTCCAAACAAATTGGTAATCAAGTTTTTAAATAATTCAAATTGGAATGAATTGTCTTGGAAGGCAGTGAGTGAGTTCCCTTTCATTAGCTGTCTTCAAACCAAGACTAGATAGCTACTTGTCATACTTGTTATTATGGGATATTCTTTTTCAGGTCTGATTTGGCATAGATAGTCATTGAGATCCTTTCCAACTCTTGACATGCTGTGAAATCCTGTAAATTCTTATTTCCCTCACAATATACTGTTTGTTAGGCTAAACTGCATATATATAGTTCATATATGGGTATTTTTTCATAAAATCTGGCTCTTACTTCCAATTTAGGACCTTAAAAATTAGATTTTATGAAATCTCTATAGTTTGTTTGAAGTTTATAAACTGGCTTTAGATTTCTACCGGTGATGGAAACGTGGTGGTCAGATATATCTCTTCCAGTTTTATTGGATAGAAAATTGAAGTTCAGGGAAATTGGAAATCATCTTTTAGCAAATAGTAGAAGCAAGGGAGAAGAATATGGTGGGAAGGAAAGTAGCCCACACTATCTTCCACTCTGAAACTCAATCAAAATATATTTCTTCCTTCAACCCTCACTTCTGAGCACACAGTTGGAGGCCTAATCTATTATTAATTAAAATTTCACTTATACATTTGAGATTTTTTTATTTTTAAGCTCAGATCATCTATAAGTTAATTGATGAAGCATATTTCTCCTTCTATTTGGGCCTCAGTTTCTCATATACAAAATGGGATAAATAATAGGTTATTTCTATTCTCAAGATTGTGCAAGATGCTTTCTGGAGATTAGGAAATACAAAAGTCACCTCTCTCAAGGAATTTCCCACCAGAAACTACAACCAGTATGCAAAGGTCCCTTCCAAAATGTGATTTTCCTAAAAGAATTGTTTTAATGCCACAGATTAATAGTCAAGTTGGCACATATTTAAATCCTTTGAATAGAGAAGGCCACCATAAAACAAATGGAAAAGGAAACAAAATGGGTAGGAAATTAAGACATTAAATTACTGTGATATTGCATTCACTGGGCAAAGTCTTTGGAATTTTATTATGTTTATTATGTTTCATGCACAATATTTTAAAAGTATTCAGTGTAAGTTAAGCTATGATGGGAATAAAACACTTGAGATGACAACAATAACAAAAAAGAATTTCCCCTAGTCTGTCTGAGAAAATAAGAAAAAGGCACAATGGTAGAAAATAAGATTGTAATGAACAAGGGTGAACTAAAAGGCAGAGAGGTGGCAAAATGGATAGAACAATGAACATGCTATGAAGTTCTAAGTTAAAATTTTACCTCAGACACTGTGTGAGCCTGAGTAAATCACTTAACCCTTTTGTATTGTATTTTGCTCATTTATAAAATTAAGATAATAATAGCACCTACCTCCCAGAGTTGGGAGAGCAAAATGAGATAATATTTATAAAGCCTTATACAAGACATTCCAAAGGTCTTGGTGTAGTTTTAAGCTATCTAATCTTTTAAGATATCATAAAAAGATTTTTAAAAAATGATTTAAGATATCTTAATGATTAAAAAATTAAATATTTAAGATTTTTTTTTTAAATTAAAGCTTTTTATTTTCAAAACATATGCATGGATAATTTTTCAATATTGACCCTTGCAGAACTTTGTGTTCCAAATTCCCCTCCTTTCCCTCTACCCATTTCCTTAGATGGCAAATAATCCAATATAAAACATTTAAGATCTTAAAAAGATTTAATAGCTTAAAATTGCACTGATTTTTGGAACATTGGGACAACCTGTATACATGCTAGCTTATTATTAATATTTAAAAATTTTTAAAAATTGTATTTTTTCCAATTATATGTAAGAATTTTAACATTCATTTTTAATTTAAAAAAAAAAAAAACTTTGAGTTCCAAATTCTCTCTCCCTTCTTTTCCCTATTCCTTTTTAAAGAAAGAAATCTTAGTTATGCAAAACATATTTCCATATTAGCTATGTTGCAAAAGAAAATATGGACAAAAATCAAGAAAAATAAAAGTTTTTTAAAAAGTATGCTTTGATCAGCATTCAGACTCCATGAGTTCTCTGGCTGGAGGTAAATATCATCCTTCACAATTGTCTTCATTGTCATTTCTCTAACCTTCCTTTGAGGGTTGTGTGAGGATCCAATGAGATATTATTTGGAATTCACTTAGCACAATCCCTGGCACATAATAGGCACCTGGCACATTTAATAGATACTTATTTCTTTCCTAAAATATATATAGGATTGCAAAAAGAAATCAATTAGTCAGAAATAAAATTGTAATTATTTTTACTATCCAAATCCAGGGATCCCATGGCATCCATTCATAAATCCTTTGAGGATCTGTGGAATCCAGGTTAAGGACTCCTTCTTGTCTCCAATCATACATTATGGACGAGGCAATGTATAAATGTATAAACTATGCTGGCTGGGAAAGACTCCTGGAATCGTTTGAAGTTCTTTGCTGGTGGGTTTCATTATCTGGGAGGAGCAGGGCTAGGACACCTGGGCAAGATATCAGAGGTAACACGCCTACCAGTTGGGCATTTCCCGGAAAGGCTTAGGAGGAGGGCAGCTCCTTGTCCTCCCAACCCCCTCCAGCCGGATGGAAGAATCTTCCACCTGCCTCTCTAAGTGGGAAGGGCGTCTGGAATTTCAGGGTCATTTTGGGCTCCCAGCAGCTCTCCATTCAGGAATAGGGTAAGCTCAGATGCCCCCCTGTGGTTCTCAGTGGAATGGTTCTAGCTGACAGCGTGGGGCAGAGGCAGAGATAAGGGAGGGAAGGAAATGTTCTGTGTGTGTGTGTGTGTGTGTCTGTGCATGTGGGTGGTGGTGATACACTGGGATTCTTATCTGGGTCCGAAGTCAGGAAAACCATAGTTCAAATCCAGCTTCAGACACTGTCTGCCTAAGTTTCTCTTCCAAATGTTCATTTCTTCTCTCTTTTACCCTCCAGAGAGTTTCACTAAAAATCCTTCCCTTATCCTCTCCTCCTCCCTAACCCCTTAGCCTCTTATTTCTTTTAGAATTTAGTCTTTTATACTTTTCTAGATCATAGTTCCCTCTTCCCAATGAGAACAGGGTTCCAGAACTACCAGCCCTCCTGCCCCATCCAGTTCTTTTGTCAGTTCTTCCTCTCACTCCTCTTTTGTATAACTACTCATTTTTAGCTTTTTGCTCTTTAGAATCTCATTGTAGTCGTTCTACCTCAGTCTTTCTTTAGAGCTACTGGATGACTAATGACAATTCTAAGACATATAGTTTATATTTCCACATTTAAAAGTCACACTCTACTCAACTGAAAAAATGGGCATAAAAATAGTACCTACCTTGCAGGGTTGTAAAAGAAAAAAAAAGATAATATTGTTAAAGCACTTTTCAAACTGAAAGTATATACATATGCTAGTTACTATCATTACTACTATTATTGCTATTATTATAACTATCATTCAGTGTGACTCTTCTATTTTTGATCTGAGGACACATGCTAAGGATTGGGAAAGAATTTGAAACTTGTCACATGAGCTCCATTCTCCTTGGGTTATTTAAAAATTGGGAGTAGTGGAGACAGGGAGAAAAAAAAAAAGTGGTCCACAACACATTTCTGATCCACTCTGACCCACTTCTAGATATAGTTTACCCACAATAGCATTCACAATTTCCTTCAATCTAGGATCTAGACAGAAAATTCTGTGGAATTGCTTTGGGGTTAATGGCCTAATTTCACTCTCAAAAAACCTCTCAAGTTTAGTTTTCCTCTTGTACAAGTAAATCCCATCTGCAGCAGAGGGCCTGAGACTCAAAGGCTTCTTTCTGCCTCATTGGAGAAAACTATTCTAGGAAAGCTTGTTGGATTGACAGTCACAGTACCTAGGTTTGATTCCTAGCTTCATTACTTACTACTTTTGTAACAATAGGCAAGTCAGGTAACCTTTTTTTATGTCTTAATCTTCTCTTCTGTAAAATGAAGGGATGGGATGGGATGATATCTAAGGACTCTTCTCCTTTCAAGATTTCAATTCATATGTATTTTTATATGAATTTTTTTATATGAATATATGAATAATATTTGCATATTATTATATTCACTTGTATTTTACATATTTTTATATTGTTGTTTTGGTAGGAGAGGTCCAGGAAATAATTTAAATATTAAAAAAAAAACCCTTGATCACTATCTCTATATGGAAGGGTAGTGTTTGTGCAGGAAGGCCAATGTGTTAAGTCTGGGTTCAAATCTGAAGTGTCACTTGTGATGGAAGTGACAAGTCAATTCCTATCATTGACTTAAGTATCCT